>NW_010296310.1:0-22634 GCF_000700745.2 Antrostomus carolinensis | reverse complement strand
GTGGTTTTTTTTGGTTTTTTTTGTGGACAGACTTGCCCCACCTATGAGCCTATGGGGTCATGTAATCTAGTTAGAGTAGTCCTTCATATTTTCTATTATGTTGGTGCAATTTTGAGTCAGTGGGGAATTTTCACCATTCTAGTGATTAAGAAAGGTGGATTTTAATGTTTTCAGGCTCAGGAAGAGTACTGAATTCAGATTTCACACTACTGGTAGTGTTTACCCATTAAGCCACTTCACTGGAGAAGCTGGGCTGGCTCTAACTGTGTTGTTTCTTATTTTTTTTTTTTCCTACAACAAGGTCATAGAAAGAATGTGAGAATGTAGGTCTATACAAGACTTGAGTCATGGTGTCCTGCCAGAGAGAGGTCTTTTATTATGGAATGGGAAAGATGAAGCAACTCGGAGTAGGATTTGATGAACACCAGAATGAAAGAAAAGAGTTCATGGCAGGGAATACACAGAGGGACAAAGGAGAGTGGGAACATACACACACATACATTTTAGTGGTAGTCGAACATGTAATCTACGAAATTCACCTATAGTGAGATTCCAGTATGCAATTCCACTGACTTCTGTTTCTCCATAAAGTTGTTCAGATGTTTCTGCATAGTAATTCAAGGACACGTGAGCTGTGTATTGGGACTGGAAGTGGTCATTTCTCTGACATCCATAAGCAGTCATCCAATCCTTAGAGGAAAGAGGGTTAAATCATGGCCAGTTCTCAACATTTCCCGTTACCTAATATTTTTGTAGCTCAAGATCAGCTTTCCAGCAATTTATAATCCAATTTTCAGCAACATGCTCCCAGATGTCCCATTGCAGCTTAAGTGCTTAGTGCAACATGGTAGGTTTTACTAGGGAAACCAGACATGTTGGAACTGGGTACTTTGAAAATCTGCCTTGTGGGTCTAGCTTACTGACATTTCCAAAAGGTTTGCTGAGAATTTCTGTTCAACTATATAGGAGAGCTCAAACACTCACTTAAACATTTTCTAAAACAGAAAAAACTTTGCTTTGAACACACGTTAAGCACATGATGTGAGGTGGGGTTTTATTGCTTTTTTGTGTTGATTTATTTAATCTTTTTCTTCTTACATAACTTAAAAAAAATCTGTAAATTGAATACGACAAGAAAACTGAAAGGGAAATAAGAAGAATTTATGAATAATTATTTTCAGAGGGCAGAATATTTTTGAAGATGTTATGTCTCAAAGCAAAAGGACCTGTTGCTTCTGTGATACATTAATTCTTGAGAGAGCTGGATTTGTGTTTCCTTGGAGCTAAAGTGCTGTTCTCAGAAAACTGAATACCAAAAAATTGATGCTGTGGAGACCAATGTTAGTTATACTTTTCAAATGTGAGCAGAGTTTTGGGAGGTTTTTTGCCCATATTCCTTAGTGCCAGGTCCCACAGTTCACTCCTAGAAGTTGAACAATAGGCCCTTTCTGGCTCATGCATTAATAAGAATTTTGTTGCTACAAGTCTATTTGCGATATGTAGACTACAGGAAAATCTGATTGAATATTTCAGTTGGTAGCTGCATAGGTAATACCAGCCAGTGTATGTTGTAATAATTTCCCTTACTAAAGCAAGCACCCAGACATGAGGTAGCATCATTGTTCCTTATTCATACTTTTATTGTTTGTGGAATTGTTGGTCAGTGTAGTTGACGCGCCACAGAAAAATTCTGTGGTGGCTCCTGAGGTAAAACTTGAATTTTGACATCTTTTGTCTCCTAAAATTTCACATGTGATTTTACTCATGGTAATGTTATGTTGATTCATAGAAGAGATGCTGAAAGGAGCACTAGACAGATGCTATTGTGTGAGCTTGGCAAGGATTGCCTTTGCTATGTTCACAGTACAAAGGTATAGTATCTCTTGAACCTTGTTTCTGTCTCTGTTTTCTGCCAAGAATGAGTTAGAGGTGAAGATAATGCATAGTTTGGAGATTAAGTAATCAAACATACTGTTATCATTATCCCTTTTGTATGCTGTGTCATTAGCATAGCAAGTGGAGATGATAGCTTGTAGCTGCAAATAATAAATGCTGGCTTTCCTTCAAGGACAGATTTTTAATGGCAGTTTAAAAAAGTTAACAAGCAGAATGAAGGGGCCACAAATGCAAGTTAACCCATAGCGTTAGGAAACTTAGAAATCACTTGTTACTTTCCTGGTAGTGAGCTTAATTTCTTTAAAATAAAATCCATCTGTTTCACAATCTTTGTCCAACTTCCTCACAGCAATCCACAGTGGATTACTCCATTACTTTAAAAATTGGCTGCAGTGATGATAAGCTAATAACACTTATTTTGTGGTTTACTCTAGCAAGATATTTTGGAAAGCAACAAAGCTTCCCTTTATTCCTTAAAAATAATCAGCCATTGTTATTTTTTGCAGTTGGACCTGAGTATTTTCTTAATTAGATTTCAAGTAAATACACAGTCTGATGGCTTTGCAAATTCAAAATATTTTTGATTGTTGATGAATCAGACAAACACTGCTGTTAAGTATGTAAATGACCTTAATGTCAGTTTGGCATTTGCTTAGCATGCCAATGCATGCAACAAAACTTTGGAGTGATTCAATTTTTGTGGCCACATTAAATTTACTTCCTGGAATAAGTTTCCTTTTCATACAAGGACCAGTTTACTACTCAGCTCCCTTGTGTTTCCTCCTGAATATGTATCAGTCCTCTAGAGATGTTTTAATGCGTTATACATGCATAATGCTTCTACCTTTCTCTGTCTTTCTGATTGTTAATTATGTGAGATGTGTATTTCTGACAGCAGTTGAGTGAATATTTGCTAATCTATGATATAATAGAGTTTTTGAATGTGTACTTCAAGAAGTTTATAGACTTGTATAGAGAAATCATTAATTTTCATTTGTTAAATTCAAGATTCTCAAGTCCTGATACTCTTGTGTTTTTCAGTTAATCTGTCTAAGGAAGTAATTCTGTTTTTTGAATGGTTTTCATAGCTTTTTTTATTTGTTTATGTAGACACTCTTCTTTGTTGAGTGCAAGTTATTGACCTAGTATTCTATTTATAATTCTGCCTGGTTCTTCAGTTTTTTATCTATCTGTAACTTATTAAAAACCAGAAATATGAAATGGGGATATTAATTACAAGTGGTTTAAATGTGAGAGTTTCAAAATGCATGTTAGAATTTTTCAACACTTTGTTCACTGTAATTTTACAATTTTTCTTTGCTTAAGTAATTAAAAAAAATCCTTAGGGTTGAATTATAGTAAAATTTTATACATCTCTACTAATTTTGTCTCCCAGTGGACAGCAATAATTTAGATGGGATTGTTTTTACTCTACTTAATTTATTCTTATTGAGGGGAGGGGGAAATACTAACCTTGCAAATTTTGCAAATTATAATAATTTCATTAATGTTGGTTGTTTTGAATAATCTCCATGCTTTCAGAAACTTGTTCTTCTATATTTTTAGGAAAAAACATACAGTTGTACAGGGTTCTGTAATAGAATGTGTTTACAGTATTTATCCCCTGGGTTTGCTGTAATAGTAGGGGGAAATACAGTGGCAGATATAACTTGCAATAGTTGCTAGTGGTATGTGCCTTTGAATAATTTTCTTTAATTCATTAATTTTTTTTATATCTTAGATGAGGGTTAGCAGCTTTAAATCAGTTGCATTTCTATTAAAGTGGGTATGGTGATACATTCTTAGAGCTTTACTAGTTTTACTAACTTTAAATAATTTTAAATGTGTAAGGTAAATGGTTGTATGGATCATTTTGAAGTGATCATAGAATGTTTTGTTTAACTTTTTAGGTTTGAAGCACTGCTAGAGTAGAGGAAGAATTTACCGGTCTTATTTGACTTTTCTTAATGCTTTCATTTTGTGCTATATATGATCAATGGGATTTTCTTACCACGTTAGGTGTACTCACTGTAGTGGCTTTTTGAAATGTTCCCGTAGTTTGCACTGTGCCATTCATTTGAATTTGGCTTACAAATCAATCTCTTTTTGTAGGCATCTGCTTTGTACCTTGACAAGTATGAAAATAATCAGAAATATCACTGTTTGACAGTGAAACTGTATATTTCTCTGTTTCCGAGTATGAATAGCATTTAGCAAGGCTTGTCTAGTTAAAAGGCGGTTAAACTAGGAATCATACATGATCGGTGTTTAACTGTCGTTTGTAGAAAAAGTGCTACAAAGTGATATGTGGGGATAACAAATTCAGAAGGAAAAGAATATGAAATTCAGATAGCAGCTTGAATGATTTGCTGTTAGCATGGGGCCCAATAACACTACAAAGCTATAAACTCTGTCTTTCTAGATTGCCCAGTTAGGTGGCAGAGATGCAATTTATCTTTTCTGAAGCCGCCTGCTGCTTGCTAGCTCCATCTCCTGTCACAGCCTATTAGCTCCCCAAGAAAATTGGTGGGAAATTGCCTGCAGATTGTAGGAAATTGCATCTCCAGGCCCTGGAAAAAATGTAGGATAGCACAACAATGATCCTCCCAGAGCAGCTATTAATACAGCAAAAGCTGACCTTTGGCATGGTATGAAACGACTTTGCTATTTGCTGAATAAAGACTGTATTATGTGTGGTTGAAGGAGGGTACAAATTATTATCGTAGTTACACTTGTAGCCAGCCTGCTCCAGGAAGCTTAAGCATTAGTGATAGGTTTGGCTGCCCCCTATTCCTTCCTATTGGGATATGAGATGTTAAAGAGCATTGTCCAGAAATTTCATTGTACAGATGGGTAAAAGCCACCAGGTATTTAAATTATGTTAGTACATATGAATTGCAAAGGTTTAGTGACAAAACTGAAGGATAATTTATGAAACTAATCTCAAAGAAATTGACAGTTGCCTCTGCTTGGTCGAGCCTTGATCAGAGTAAGAACAACTTTTTGGCTCTTTAGTTCTCTGTGTAGATCCATAATAAACATTTGATTTTGGAGCAGTTAACAGTGAAATGGAGATGATTTATACTGTAAATGCTCAGTGTAAAAGTCACAGGGCACACATTAGTTCTGATAGATTTTAGCATTACATTCCTTGCCGCTAGGAAATTCACCTCTGTCTTGTTTAAACAAATTCTCATGTGTTCTTTATAGTGTGATATGCAATGAGTTTCGCCCTCTCTCATTTCTACTAGAGCTACCTTTCTAATCTTGTACTTTACCTCAGTTTTATAGGGCCTTTCAATAAAAGTCAACTTTTCCATGAATCCTGAGAGAGGGGATATGTAGAATTAGTTTGCAACATAAAAAATAAGTGTCAACATTTTCTTTGAGCTTGCAATTGTACTAGTTGGTTCAAAGCCTCCCAAGGAAGATGTGTGTGTGAATCAGAATGATGTATTGATCAGAAGTAAGTATGGGGAGGGCAGCAGCAGGGAAAAAGTTATTTTGCAATCAAGAGCATTGCTGTTTTCAAACTCAGCTGAGATCTGTTGGTAACTGGTGGCTGCCCAGGGATCTGAGTTAAATCAATATGTTCATTTCCTATTGTATTAGTGTCTGCTGATGTAAATAAGCTGTCAAGGCTTACTAACACTCGCACAACTCATTAGAGAAAGTTAGTGGCCTGCCTTATGGCACTGAGACAGAGGAGCTGAGCACAAGGCAGCATGACAAAACAGGTACTGCTCATAGTTCAAAGCATAGCTGAAGGGGATCAAGAGCACTTCCTGTTACAGGGCTCTCTGGGCCCTGTTTTGAATTCTTATGATCATGCGTGCACACGTATATCGATCTGAAATGCTAATTTGCTGAGGCATTGTCTTTCTAAATTAGTTATAGCACCTTTTATGGCAGTTATGCAGTTCAGTGCTGTGTATCTTTTATTGTAAAATACATACAGGAACAGAAGAGGTATGGTGCTTGAGCTTTTATTCTGTATTTTCTGAATAGCTGTTCATTTTCCAAGCTATTACGTACTAATTGCATTCGCAAAATAAACCTTGCCATTTAGCAACAAACTTGGGTTTCTTGTATAGTGCAATACCTATAATGGAATGAGCAAAGAACTTTTAGAGAACACACAAAATCTGCCCCATTTAGAGGGCACAGAAAATGTGCCCTGACTAATCATTGAATTTGCCTTCTCTTGAAATAAACAAACTAAATTGAATGATATAGTATTCAGAAATTCATTTCTCCTGGCTGATGGGATTATGAACACTGTTACCTGCATACCTTCTCTGGCTTTAATGAGGCCAAGCCTGTTACTGTACACAGAGCAAGGAGGTAACAAATCATTCTTATACAAAAAGCAGAAGCTTCTTGTCATAAATCCTTAAGTTGTTAACTCTTACTTTGTTATGGAAAGAACAATTCAGACTGGGCTGTAAGGGATTTGGAATGTACCAAATGCTGCTCTGGATAGTTGGATGGTTTAAGAGAGGGATGGTGGGGGAAAAAAGCAACTGGGACAAACCTGTTCTCAGCCAACACTTAATGACTGGAAGAGATGTGCAAGCCATAAGTAGCACCCCTCATACTGTAACAGCTTATGAGTTCCACTAAGCTATGCTTGCTTTCTTTTTCTGTAATTAGTTCAAAAAGAGTTTGCTGTCAATATAAGCTCTGGGCAGTCTGATTTTGGTCAGGCCATGTTTTTCATATTGCATGAATACAGCTAATAACACATCAGAAGAGCAAAATCTTTCATCAGTCTGACTTTTTTTTTTTTTTTTTTTTTTTAACGATGCCTTCCTGTGTAACACTTCTTACTTCTCACGCTAGGAAAATGCAGCTTTTTTTTTTCCCCATCTTTGTTCATATTTCCAGAATTCCCAATGTTGTAAAATGGTTCTAATTTACTGCAGTATACTGTTGAATATCAAATATTTTGCTGGTGTCATTTTTCCTAGGCCCAGCAAAAAGTTTTTAACTATGAATAGTTCATTGTCCCCAGAATCATATTCATGGTCATTCAATGAAACAATTAATGATTTTTTCAATTTCTCCATCAATGGCTTCTACCTGGTGTTTCATTTTTATGAAATAGTTGATCTGAGCATTCCTAAGCAATAGCAAAATATCTGTTCTCCTGCAGCATACCTTTCTGATACTCCAGCCGAGAGTAAACCAACCTAGATTCCACCATTTGCTATTAAAAACCCAAAACCATGAGACAAAATCCAACAGTGCTTGGTCTAGTTAGTCAAAGAGCTTATTTTTCTATGAAATATCCCAAAGCCTTTTTTTTTTTTTTAGATTCTCATTAAAGGTTTAGTTTGCTGCTCATAAAAAGGCACTAAGTATGCCTATAATGTGACCATGGCCTTTCTTACAGTTTTCGGTGCCAGGGTATGGGGCAAATTGAATTAGGGAGGAGGGTGGGGAAGATGAAGACCAAAGCCTCCATTTAGACCAGGTTTTTCTCACTGATACGTGGCTGTGAGGTGAGAGAGGCCAGTGAAGGGTTTGGAGGCGCCCAGGTGCCATGTTCTGGTGGACCCCCAGTAATGTCAGAGGGAGGCGGAGTGAGTAATGATGTGCATACAAGGTGGTGGGGTTTAGTATGGCCTCCAGCTTGCCCAGCCAGTCCAA
Organism: Antrostomus carolinensis; assembly: GCF_000700745.2. NCBI lineage: Eukaryota > Metazoa > Chordata > Aves > Caprimulgiformes > Caprimulgidae > Antrostomus > Antrostomus carolinensis. The sequence goes on along the minus strand of NW_010296310.1, from coordinate 15,086 downwards.
ATGCTGCTTGAGAAGGAGCTGAGGCTGGGGTGCTGGGCAAGGAGCTGAGGAGGGGGGACTGGCATTTGGGTCCTACTGGAAGAAGAATCGCTGGGGTAATTTAGGGGAGGAGGTTGCGGGCAGTGGGAAATTAGGATCAAAAGATGCAGTATAAATAAGTGTTGTGGATGGGCTAAAAAATTTATTAATAAATAATATATGGCTCCATCACAAGGTATTGTTTGGGGTCTAGGCTTGTCCAAGGTGGTCCAGAGGCAAGTGAAGAAAAAGACCTGGAAGAAGGGAGTTTGTGGGGTGGCATCAAGTGTTTGGCTTATTATGACTGCTTCCACTTCTGGGATGTTCACTAAATTAACAGCAAACTTGTCATCTTCCTCGCCTCCTTGCAGCAAGCTGCTCTGCAGCAGATTTGAAGTGCCTGAGGGGAAGGAATTGCACACCCTGGCTCTGCTGCCTCTCTCCAGCCAGGGTGAAGAACTGCTTTGTCTGAGGCTTGTTTACTGGAAAGGAAAGTGACTGTGGATTGGATTGGAAAGGAACATTATTTTTCTGCCAGCAGGGAAGACTTTTCCATTTACAGAGGAAACGGAGATATGTTAGAAATAGCACACTCAAGCAGCAATGAAGATGTAACACCAGAAAGGTAAGCCAAGACTTTATACTTGATTGAAGAGATCTGGGTGGAATATTACATTTGTGTTATTGAACCAAATACAGCCAAGCCAGGACACGCTCTTGGTTTTTCTGATTTTTTCTTAGTACTCTTAGGAAAGAAGGCAGTGGAAGAGCAGATATCCAAGCAAATGTTTATCCACATGTTTGATAAGTTCCTGAGAAATGGTCTTGTCCAACAAGGCGATGGCTAACCGCTGTGGTTAAAGTGTAATGTGCTTTTGGCAGACACCTCAACATTCTGGTTTGAACCAGCTTGCTTGGAATTGCTCTAATGAAAATAGGCTGCATGTAGGTGCCATCAGAGGTCCTCCTCTCTGTTCCCGGGAAAACTTCTTACTTGTAAGGAATTTCACCTTCCTGTTCAGGAAAACAGTATCTAGAAAAGACTAAAAATTCCCAGTGCAAATATGTTGATGATTAACTCTTGATCAGTCATGATGGAGACTTTGGAACCTGGATATAGGGCAGAAAATGGATGAGGTATTTGCCCAGGTGTAGCCTCTGCCTTTTGCGGTGTTGGCAACTATAATGTGACATTGATAGCTTCTGTTTTCATACTAATATAGGCCAGTGACACAAAGTGCTGAACATTGTATGATGTTTACCTAAAAAAAAAAAAAAAATCCTTTGGCAATCCTACTGAAAATTATTTGTTCTCTAACCTTCGTAAACTGGCAAATAATACAGAAAATTGCAGGTATCATTCAAAATCACTGTTGCTTTTCTAGGGCTGGTACTATAGAAATCCTTAAAACTGGGTTTTATTTTTGTGTGACTTCCATTAATCTCATATGTATCGACAGAATCTTCTGTCAGGGACAGAATAGTGTTCTGCCATGTTGCCTTGAAATGTTCCACAATATCTTCTATAGAAAAGTGCATTCCCCACTACACTACTACTTTAAAGTCTGAGGCTTATCATAGCAATTTCCCATGCTTTCATCCAAAGCCTGAAAATATGCCTCAAGCAAGACATTCAATCAAAAGTAAAACATTTCCAGTTGTTTGACTGTCTCTCCAGCTCCTTGGGAGGTAGCTTGCTGCTACGCCAGTGTGATGAAACTCATGTTACAAAAGCAAAATGAAAGAAAACAGAAATTGAACAATAAGAACAGCTTCAGCTCTGAGCAATTGTCTGAGTATCCCACAGCAATCAAGTTTCCCTTTGTAGAAGAACAACTTTAATTTGATTTTACTTTCACTGATTTATTTTCTGTTGCAGTTTTGAGCTTTTTAAAGGAAGCATTCCCTTTTTAAATGCCTCTAATCAGAGATGGGGAGGATTTGCAAGGCCTGCGTAACATCTGTAATTCTTTTACTCTTTTTTTCCCTTGACTTTTGTTTGTTTTGGGATTGTACACAAGCAAAATATCCATTTCTCTTACTCAGTCGTGAGGAACCAGTGTGATGAGTGAGTTGGGCTGCTGGACATGAATTAGTAAGTCAGGACTGACCTCTTTAGATGAAAATAGTTAGAAATGGTATTAAATACCAGTCTGCCAGCCTCTGTCAGTTTAAGAAGCTACAAAGCTTAGTATCTTGTTATACTGAAAGAGTAAGCCGTTTTGTTACTTCTGTCAGCTTTGCAATGAATGTCATGTTGTGCAATCAATATGTGCTTGATTTCCTGCTGCAAGTGAAGGGAAGTCATCTTAAAACTCCCAATTCAGGCATCCAGCAGGAAATCTATTGGAAAAAACAACCCCAAACTAACAACAACTGGAAAAAAAAAAAAAAGCCTTTCACTTAGGCTAGTGGACCTACTTGCTCTACTGAGGGGAGCACGATACGTGCACATCCACTATAGGTCTCCTCAATTATACCTCTATACCAGCCTTTGCAAAATCTGTGTTTTTTCAGCTCCTCCTCTTTTATTTGTCTCATAAAACTACTCTGTTTGTTTCGTGTAGGCCTCTAGCCTCATATCTTCTTGTTCTTGCTTCCTAGTCTCTATTCATGACCACTTTGGTAAAAACAAGGAGGAAACATAATCCTTATGTTGATGTTTTATCATAAAGGCTCTGACCTCCTGCTAGCTCCTTTTCCCACAAAGCCAATTCTTACTGAAGTTACTGATTTAGCTTGGAAAGTGTCAGGCAGTCTGTCTGTCATAGGATCATTGAATAAAATTTAGGTCAGAAGGGATATCTATATGTCTTGCACAACATCTGCTCAGACAGGGCCAGGTTCAAAGTAAAGTTGGATTGCTTAGGGCCTGTCCAGTTGAGTTTTGCGTAACTCCAAGAATGGAGATACCACAGGTTTTCGGGACAACATATTTTGGTGTCTCACCACTCTCATTATGACTTTTTGAAAAAAAATCTCATTGGAATAAGAACTATTGCCTCTTCTTTGGCTGTGCAGTTCAGAGAGCTGAGCACTGTCCTGACAGGCAGGCAGAAATAGTTTGATGTGGCAGAATGATTTGTGGACTGTTTTTTTGTGTTTCTTTGAGAGAAAAGAGACTGTCTCCCTTCTGTTAATTGTTCCACTTGTAGTCCATGCTCAATTTTTATTATATACTTCTCACCTACTGGAGTGGGACAAGTAGTAACTTGCATTCATAATGATGGCAAGGTGTATCACCTGCCATCATGAGTGGTGGGAGACAAATGTGATGAAGTAGAAGGAGAGAAAATTAGATGGGCATGGGAAAACAGCAATGAAAGTAGTAACCAGCTGAGATGAGAGAAGCTGGAAAAGACAGCCTTATGTAGGGGAAAAAAGAAGTGATAATTTTAACTCCTCCATGGGCATGACTAACTCTTGAGTGGGCTGTAAAATCTTGTCATGTTTTTTTCCCCTTTCGTTATATGAAGAAGGAATTTATACCTTAAAAATACCATTGTGGTTTCAATCCTTGAGAACTGTTAAAGCTCTTCTGAATATAAATCACTCCCTCCCATACAGCAGCTGAACTGACTTCTTCTTAACTGCAAGCACAGCACTTGCATGCAGCACCGACTTTATGGAGAAAGACTTGTTCTTGGGTGAACTGCAAAAGCACTAGAAAGCTTGTATGTGCTTTTATTGTGTCTGAGTTGTTGTAAAACTTCTTTGTATAACCTGACCAGTCACAGGAACGTTGTATGCACTGGAATGAGCTTGGCTAATGATAATAATACAAAATGTGGATTCAAAAGGATAACAATATTTGCACGACCATCTTCCTCTGGGTATACATACTGGGGAAGACTTGAGAGTACTCAACTCTAGTGTTGGTGCTATCTGTTACGCACTTGTGTCCAGATGCAGTGTGATGGACCACAGGAAATCCTGAGAGCTACTCTCCTCCTACTCCTTATTCAGGTACTTGTAGCTTCAGCTGCTGTAAAAGCCTTACTGTGTTCTTGTCCAGTTATACACTGCGTAGTCTACCGTGGCATTGAGATACACAGACTATATTTGCTAGTTATTAGTAAGGCAAAGTTCCTGTGAGGTAGAAACACTTTTTCCAGTGCAATGACCATAGATCAAAAATGATGTGTGGATATTGATGGTAAGATAAAATGTGGCCTCCCAGATGAAAAGCAGTACATAATGTGGCTTGTAGACACAGCTGAACAAATGACTTCAGAAGCTTTAGGGGTCATTGCAGTGTACACAGAAGGCAGGGGTGACTTGTGCTGTGTTCTCAAGACATAATAAATACATTCTTTGTGCTGCTGCTTACCTTCTGCTGAATCAGGTACTTTAAAACACTGTGAGATTCCTTCTCTGGGCAAAACTTTGAGTCTCAACTTCCTGTATTTAAACAGAATTTCTTTTTGTTATCCTTGAAAATTTGTATTTCAGTGTGCTTGAAGCTTCAAAGTCTTTGTGCAGTACAGTGTAAGGTACTGCTTTTAAAATTCCTGCTTTTGGTAGCTGGCAAATCCATCTGCCATTTCCAGGAAGGAAAATAAAAGAGATTTTAGAGAGATGAGCCTGATCTAGCTGTGAGTTGTATGTAATTTTGTTGAATTTGGTGAAGAGCGAGTACCTTGTGCTGAATTAAGAACTGAGCTACTTCAGTAGCTGTTTAACCTTTTTTCTCTCATTCAGCACTTCTTATGTGCTGTCTGGGTACTTTTATTTGTTGGTTTCTGTGGTGTTGTTTGTTAAGGCTAATATAAAAAATATAGCTCGTCTGTTCCTGCTTGCAGCTGAGTAGGGGTGGGACATGCATCTATCTTGAGGAGACTGGAGAAAGTGTGATGAATTCAAGTTCTTATGAACTGTGCATATTTTGCACTCCTAGGAGCTCATGAATAACTGGTCTTATGGGCAGGTACTCATTTTGTCTTTTTTTTCTTGGTGTAAGCACTTATTTTAGACAAGTAAGTGTTCTGATATACTGACTTGGCTGTTTGTAGGTGCTACTTGCTGAGTATATGTTATGGCATCAAGAAAAGAAAGAGCAGCAGCATTGGCTATCTTAAGCAAAAGAAAATACAAAATAATGCTTTCTCTGACTGTCATTTATCCTGATGATTACCATTCAACTTCCCAAGTTTGGAGAAGGTACCAGCAGGCTTTCAAAAGATAGCCATGGAGCCTATCACAGGTTACTGCTGTGCTAAATATGATGTTGACAGACATATACATGGGACTGGATGAAAAAAAATACTCAGCAATCTGCTTTATCTAAATCCAGATGGTCAAGTTTATTTTCTTTAAACTGCAAACTGTCTCCAGTGAATTCATTAGAACCATATTGTAGCTTTCTTTTCTAGTATAATTTTAGTGGCTAGGTTAAAAAGCCTGGGACTGCCAAGCTGATCTCAAGTGCATGATTATTTTCTTTCTGAAAGATTTAAACTGTTCAACAGTTTTCTTTCTTCCTCCCTCCCTTTATTTCTCTCTCCCTTCTTCCCTCCTTCCCCCCCCCCCCCTCTTTTTTTTTTAATTAAACCAGTGTACAGCCCTGTGAATCATTGGCTTAGGGTATCTAGAGATAACTAATACATTGGTTTTGTCTGAGATTAATCTAGATGTTTGAATAAGAAGGAGTTGTAGTTGTAACATATTCAGCCAGCGTATCTGCCTTGTTCTTATCATGGACAGATCACTTACTGAATAAGAAACATTGGTCCTAAATATGCTATAAATAAATATGTCTTTGTCTGCCTATGTTTCCAGACTGTTTCTTCGTATACCTTTTTGTTGTTTTGAATTTTCTTTCCAAATTGTTTTAAAGATTTGCCAAAAGTATGCAAAATTTGGAACAGGTATTCTCATTTAGTTGTTTCATCAAAGTAGGCTAAAGCTGAAGCAATCGCAGAATACCAGGTTGGAAGGGACCTTAAAGATCATCTGGTCCAACCTTTCTTGGCAAAAGTACAGTCTAGACAAGATGGCCCAGCACCCTGTCCAGCTGAGTCTCAAAAGCATCCAGTGTTGCAGAATCCACCACTTCCCTGGGTAGATTATTCCAATGGCTGATTGTTTTCATTCTGAAAAATTTTCCTCTTGTGTCCAATTGTAATCTCCCCAGGAGTAACCTCAGTTCTGAGAACCTAAATAAAATGGTTTTGTACAAATTCATTTTGATAGAATTAGAACCTTAAAGAAACTCTTAATACCTACTACTAGGAATGTAAGAAAAATCACATCTGAGCAAAAAAAACCAAGAAAACACAAAACGTTCAGCACTTTGCATCCAAATGACTCATGGAAGAGCACTGGGTGTTGTTTAATGATCTTTCCTGATGGTGATTTACTGAGAAACCAGGAAATCAAATTTCTAATGAAACAGAACAAGTATATACTGGGACAATAGTAGGATACTCACTGACTCATCTGTGAAGAGACCGTGTCTATTTTTAAACTTGGGAAAGAATGAGGTAGAAAAGATAGTTCTGGGTGTCATTATTTTGTAAGTTTTTTCCTCTTTTTTGTCACTTTAAAAATAAAACTAGCTTTCATCCTTCTATTTCATCCTTCCTAAAAGAGGAAGGAGCTGAACTCTGAGAACTTTAAAATGAGAATAGCTCCAACAATGAGAAGTTCTCAGTATGTAAATAGTATTGTAACTCTTCCTTCATTTCTTTTAGGAACTTATTGTCTCAGTTGCTTGCAGTAAATATTATGACTATTGCCTGGATGTACAGGAGATACTGACATGAATAAGTCAACTGATGTTGTCTAATGCAGCATGACAAGGAACTGAAGGGAATAGATTGTATATTTTTTTTCTTCCTGATCTTTGTTTAGTTGTAAGGAAGTAATTCTGGAGAGGAGAATGACATTTAAATTTATCATGTCCTCTGAACAACCCAGTTTGAATTCATTAATTCATTGACAAAACATCAAATAAATATACATATGTTAGAAGTCACAGGATGAAGATTCCATTTGCTTACTTAAGTAGATCAGATTCTAACAAAAGCTGTTCGGTGCTGGAAAACAGCAGTTGTATAACATATCCTCTTTGAAGGTGTCTGTCAGTCCGGTTCAGACTCCGGCTATTGGCCACTGTCTGCTTTTTTTTCACACTGGATGCTCTTGAATACACCAGGTGCAAAGTTGTGGTGCCCCATATGCATCATAATAGTCATGCAATAGAGCATCATCTCAAGACTGTTCGCAGCCTAGTAACGGGCCAAAGTCTGATCTATTTCTGTTGCACAATTTTGTTCTGTTGTGGTAGCAACACAGCTGGAAGATAAAGCATGGTAGTACCAGGACCACATAAACCATCTGCCATGTACATGGTATCACAACAGTGAGTCAAAGATCAAAGGAGGAACAGATGATGAGAGGGGTAGGAGTACTGCAGTAATATCAAATCTATTAGAAAACAGAGTATGCTTGGCTTTGTTATCATGTGTATTAAGGTGATTATTAAGCAAAACCATCACTATTATCTAAAAAGCTTCAGTTTCTACAGTGAAATTGAACTTAAATATGCAGAGACTAAGTGTTTACACATGAGATACTGAGATGCAATCAGCCATAGTAATGACAGCATTTACTGTATCTGATACAGTGCGCTTGCTTATTTTTCTGAGGTGCTGCTTTCAATATTACAGGTAGTCTCCAGTAGGGATCAGCACTCCGTTAGCCTCCACTTGTTGAAACAAACAAAAACAAACAGAAGGCATCCTATGCTAAAGACCGCAAGATCTGCTTTCAAAAGAGTAAATTAAACTAACTGGGCGAAAGGTGGAGTTGTGGCCTAGGTTAGGTATATTTTAGCACTGTAACTGCTTATTTCTGGGAGGAAAAAAAAAAAAACAAAAAAAAAAAAGAAAAAAGTAGCTTCTCTACAACACAAGGGAAATACACTAATGCTTGCAGGGTGTCTGTTTTTATTTGTGAGGTAGCAGAACCCTCAAGTGAACATGCCAATGTTGGTCCAAGAAAGTGTTGCAGGACAAGGGGTTCTCTAATGATTTCCATATCCAGCCTGCTTCTGACAAATCTTGTCTTGTGTGAGAAATGGAGCAAGAGTTAAAGGTTAGAATCAAGATACTTGAAAAATTGTCACTTTTCCTGAATCTTTACAAGTGCATTTCGGATATCATGGGATAGAAAGCTCTGAGAAGTCGAGTAACTTTTCTCTGCCAGGAGATCTAGGAACACAAGATAAGCACCTAGTATAGATTACCTGACTCATTACACTAAGACACATTCCCAGAAGCATGTGGGATTCAAACTTTGGACACCCGATGGAAAGATGTTTTTTATAAGCTTGTGAAGACACGCATTCATTGAAACTTGCAGAAATCTTGCCATTGACTTCAGTGAACCTTGAATTTTACCACATTTTCTATGCCATGTTTCTACAAGTCAGGTCTGTCTGGCACAACAGCTGTATCTACTGTCTCTTCAAAGTCTCTTCAGGGCTCTGTTGCAGACCTGCCTAAAATATTCAGGATTGTATCTCAGAAATTTATAAAAGGATATGAGAAAATTTCTTTTTTTTTGAACTTTTGGTTTGCCAGAAAAGGAAATGCTTCATTATAATGAATTACCTGAGATAGTTTAAAGCTGTTCAAGCTCTTAGCTCACCTACCTAAACTTTCAGCAGCCCTTTTTGCTGGGGATGCCAGTGTTTTCCAGGTCTCCTGGGAAATGAGAGTCATAAAACAAGCTCTTTTCCCACTAGATGCTGCTTCTGATCTCTACAAACATGCTTTAATCAAAATCTTGTTGGACGCAACTTCCAAAAAGCAGAATCTCTTCTGGTGAAGGATTTTTCTGGCAAAACACAAGAAGTCTTCCTCTAGGAGAGCTGCTGCCTTTACAGCGACTGTCACTAAGAAGAAGCTGGGTAAAGACTAGATTTACTATATGCCACGGGATGGCCCTAGTCAGCATGAAAGCTTTTACTTATTTAATAATCTTTAGTTTTCTCTCTGGCTTGGTAGCTTGCAACTGCTTTGTGAAACGAGTATAACAAAGACCATGACAGCACAACTAGCACTTTTAACTTACAGCTGTACCCCATACAACTTCATCCTGCTGCCTTTTTTCTCTTCAGCCAAGAAAAAACTGAATAACCAGAATTAGTGCTCCTTGAGTGCCAGTTCACTTGCCTAGCAATTTTATTCAGAAAACAGATGGTTCAGTATGTGAAAGAGGGCTGGTAGGGACCTCTGTGTGAGGTCCTTGGCGGGGTAATCTCATTCCAAAGATCTAGGTGGCTGGAATTCCCTCCCCCTCCACTTTAATACAAATCCTTAAGTGTTAAGTCAGGCAGAAAATGAGTCTACTCTACATTTATCTTGCTGAATGGCAGTCAACTCCCGTCTAATCTTTCAACATATATTTGTTCAGTGGATCAACAGATTGTGTAAGCAGCATGACGGACAGGTTTAGAAATGTGTCTGCTTATGTTTGGTTTGTACTGAGCCATTGGCCGTTTTGTTTGTGAATCCATCATAAATTACATCTCCAGGTTACTCAGTACGAGTGAGGAGGGGAAATACTTGTTCTCACTGTGTTGAAAGGCATCTTATACAGCTGTCAGCCTCCAGAAGGGAAGCTGAATCCCATCAGTGCTACTTTAGCTTTGTTTTTGAAAAGCTGGATGGATATGGCTCTGCTTTCACAAGTCTTTTGCTAATTGGAACTGTACTTCTCATTGAAGATAACATAAAACAAAAGGCAAGAGCTGTTATTGTCAAATAAATATGTAATAATTTGGGAACAAGGATTGTGTATGTTATTTTTGCTGCATTTGACAAAACCAAGGCTAGCAACACCAGAAATATGATGGAAATACATATTAAAATTTCATTGTTACAACCAATGCAGAAATGACCTTATGGATTATATTTAATGATACCTGAAAGCAAGCTAGGAAGATGGCAACCCCAGCAGTGACAGGAGTGTGGACTGTGTAAAAGCTTCAGTTTTTCTGAACTCTTTCTAATCTAAAAATTGTTTTTAACATAGAAACTACGAGTAAAAAGTTGAGCATTTCTGTAAAACTGGATTTGGAGCATAGAAAGGAAATTAGAGCTTGTAACTCAATGAAGAGTGTAAATGTTATCCTGTGAGCCTGGAACCACTTTTTCTTAACCCTCATCCTCTAAGAAAAAATACAACATCTATTCAGTATAGTAATCCCTGGAGTATATTTTTAGTAATTTTACTTACTGTATTTCTTTTTTATGGGTTATGATGCCAAATGAAATTTCCCTTCCCTCCTTCTCCTCTGTCTTAAGAAAATGTAGAGGTCTTTAGGAATTGCTTCTGGAATACAGTGTTTTCCAAATATTAGCTCAGGGAATAAATAGTCCTACACTGTCCTTGTGAAAACATGAGTTGTTTTTTCCATTCTTTTTTTTTTTTTTCCATAAAGTTAAGAGTGGGATGGTTTAAGTATCATCTTATGTGCCACTAAAGCCTTTGAATATCACATTCTTACTTTTCTCTTTTGTTTACTTTCAGCTATTCCTCTAGACAATATGAATAGCTCCTTTCTTAGCCATAAAAGGTAGCATTACTGCCAGTTTCTTAAAGTTTTGAACAAAATCAATTACATTATGTAAATCAAAACAAAAAGCCTTTCACCTAGCAGCAATTGCATAAACTTACCAATGCACAGATACAAATATCAATAGATATCTTCACTACTTCTTTGACAACTAGTGCTTAATATGAAATAGTGGAGAGACTGGCTGTGAAGTTTAACCATGGTTTACTGAATTATTCCACTTCTTCTGTGCACTTTGTGTATATACAGTAAATATCAAGAGGGCGACAGAATTATTTAGACACCAAAATTCATAATTTTCTCTCAGTATGCATTATCTGTCAGGCTGGTAAATTGAAAATTACAGTACAAGAAATTTCTTAACCTGCTCATTTGCAAAGTAGTTAATTTAAAGTTTATATTACTTTCATAGCAGTATCTAACTCAATAATTTATTTGTTGTTCTACTGTTTAAATGTAGAAATTTGGTTAGAGTAGCTGCTAGTCCTTTACCGATAAAAATAGGTTTGTTGGTTGTAAATAAGGCTAGCTGAAAATCCGAATTTTGACAAGAAGCATGTTATCTTCTCCACAGCAAATCTATTTTTGTTGTTGAAAATGAATTCTTTGTATTCTCAGATGCTGCAGTCTTCTGTGTCTTCAGGCCCCTCTTCTTTCTAGTGGTCACAGGTCCTGACTAGGCTTCACTGGGGGAAACGGGAAGGGGTACACAAGCACTGTAAGCTACAAGTGATGTATCACATGAGAACTTGGGCTACCTCGGAAGAGTAATCTACACAAGAGAATATGAGCATGAAATCTTCAAACTAGAAGCCCCATGTAATATCATTATGAAATATATTTTTTAAACTTTTTTTTTGTCCTTTAAAAATGTCTCTCCTGGCTTCTTTCTTAGCATATTGAGAAATTCCAAGGGGGAAAGATGAGTTCTGTTTTGAACGCTGCCATTGCCGTGAAAGTCCAACTATTCAAAAGTAGATCTTGGAGTGTTTTTCACTCTATGCTTTGAGTGCTATACCTGGGTATGCAAATTAGGATTTTAATTCTCACTCTGGCTACTTTTAAACTATGTTATATGGCTGAAGCTGCATGGATCAGCACTTCAAAGCATGCAAAAAGACTTAGAATAGGCAATAGTAAGCTTGTGCTATGTCACACTGATCCCTTCTTCAACTTCAGAAAATCTTTGGATGTTGCTGAAACAGAAGAGGTGGTACTGAGGCACATACGTGTGTAAAGGTGTTAGATAGCGCTGTGGTCCTCTCAAAGATGCCTTTTGAGTATTCTTCAAACATGTCAAGTATATAGGGATTCAGGCTTAAGCATAGTTCTCTGTGCATGCTATGTGTTTGCTTCCTACTCTAAGTAGCCAAGAATTTCACCTCTGGATATCCAGTTCTGCTTCACAGATTTCTCTTTCTTGAAGGCTGTAGTTGGAATTTTGTTTGTTCAAGCCACAGGCTTCTCACCAGTATATTTTGAAATAAATATTTTGGTATTGACTTTTGAAAACTAGGGCCTTGCTGTTTTTGTCACCTGACCTCTAAACTGACATAAACTACCTTTGTTATATTCTGTTGAAATGATGTTTAAATATGAGTGGGTTTTGGTTGTTTTGGGTTTTTGGTTTTTGTTTTTTTTTCCCCTTCTTCTTAACCTGTCTTTTACCAGTTCTAGAGACTGCATGATTAATAAAAAAAGGTTCAATATGCTCTAGTAAACGAAGTTACGGTACAACTCAGCAGACTAGAGTGATTATCTAAAAGCCGGTGTGGTTGTAATAATATGGTAAAGTAATATATTGTAGTTTAAAATGGTTACAGGTATTTTCATATGGGAGCAAATTTTGGTCAGAGACTTACTTTGGTTTCCAGGTATAAATGGGGAAGGTTTCTGTCTATTTCAATAGTAGGATTGTGTTTGAATGAAGTCTCAAAATATGTCACTAGTGTGTGCTAGAACAGAAAAGCACTCCTGGTGGAAAATCAACTGAGAAACATTTCAGGAGAAGGCCAATTTGTGGAAATGGATTCCTGTAGGGAGTCTTGTGCCTTGCTCTTCTCTTTTGTAGCAACAAGAGCTCAACATCCATAACATGACATGGAAACCCTGCTCTTCAGACGCATGGCAGTGAGGTGTTTCTGAAGGTTTGCCAGCAGGCAGGCAGGGAGCACCCTTGCTCAGGATGTTACCAACTGCAGTTTTAGTAGCCAGGAACTGTTTTCCTGAGCAGCTTCTGGCAGGCTATATCACTGCACTGTCTCAATCTTTTCTGTCTGCAAAATGGCATGTTGCTTGCCATCTTCTGTGGCACACTTTAAGATTCACAGCTAAATTGCCATGTAAAAGCTAGGTAGCACTAATCTATGCTGGCAGCTTGTTAAAGTGTCGTGGTTTCAGCGATGCATTTGTAACCATTCTAACATAAGATAAATGTGACAAGTGCTAATTCCAAACACCCACACTATTGAAACTGAGAACAGCTTAGCTAAAGCACTTTGAATTTCCTGAGGACGTCTGAGGTCTATAGTTACAGCATCTCATGCTGATTTTACCTGAAAAATGAAAATGTTATATTAAAGATCCAAGACTGAAATACAAATGGTTGTTTTAAAAGGGGTTGGAGGAGAAATGCATATGCATGTGTTTGAGACCTGCAAACCCTTCTCATTCTCTGGAGGAAGTGGAGGAAGCTGTAGGGTATTAATATGTTGATCTCTCTGTGGGAAAAGAATCTCGTGCTCATGTCCGAGCACGAAGATTTACACATTAGCACAACTTCATTTGTGAGTTGCCATGAGGTTTTCCTGATGAGTCTGTGTCATGGACAAGAAAAGTGCCTGTGTGAGGAGGCCAGCTGGAGAGAGGAAGAGAAAACTATTCTTCAGTTGATGTGTTGCCAAAATGAAGTGATGCCCTTTTCTGGCTTGAGTGGAAGTTCTGTACATGACAGTGCTGAAAGGTGGCCTCATCAGCATCCATTGTAAGCAGTGGCCTTTGTCAGGATTTGTAAATTCTAATTTTTTAAAAAGTGAGAGAGAGGAAAAACTACATAATTTTCAACTGACTTTTACCTATGGCTTTTCTGTGTGGAAGATGGGAAGATACTGAAATGCCTGATGTCAAATTACAAGGAAGTGCAAGATGTCAACCAAGCACTGAAGAATCTCTGAGCAAACAAGTACCTTGCCTAGTGCTAGTGACTCCAAGAAGGTGAAAGTCTTCTGTATGATAGCAGAAGGTGTTCGGGATGGTGATAATATTGTGCTACTGCAGAACAAGCATGGGACAGTGAGAAAAAAGCAGAAGACGAGGTGAGTGAGCGTTCTCCAAACCACGAGGCAGGCCCTCAGCTATACTACAAAGGGTTTGCACATTACAATATGGTTTGGGCATAACTGCTGGAAAAGAGCACAGAGAAAACTGTTTTACACAGGAAAAGAAGGAAGCTTGTACTAGGGATCACAGAATGGTAGGGGTTGGAAGGGACCTCTGAAGTTCTAGTCCAGCCTCCCTGCCAAAGCAAATACATTCAGAACAGGTTCCACAGGACTGCATCCAGGAAGGTTCTTAATATCTACAGAGAAGGAGACTCCACAACCTCTCTGGGCAGCTTGTTCCAGTGCTCCGTCACCCTCAAAGTAAGTTTTTCCTCATCTTCAGACTGAACTTCCTGTGTTCCAGTTTGTGCCTGTTGCCCCTTGCCCTGTCGCTGCACACCACTGAAAAGAATCTGGCCCCATCCTCTCGACACTCACCATTTAGATATTTATAAGCATTGATAAGATCCCCTCTCAGTCTTCTCTTCTCCAAGCTAAACAGACTCAGGGTTCTCAGCCTTTCCTCATAAATGAGATGCTCCAGTCCACTTAATCATCTTTGTAGCCCTCCATTGGACTCTCTCCAGTAGTTCGTTGTGTTTCTTGAGCTGGGGAGCCCAGAACTGGACACAGTACTCCAGATGTGGCCTCACTTCAGCACTGTAGAGAGGGAGGAGAAGTTTCCTCGACATGCTGGCTGCACTCTTCTTAATACCCCCAGCATACAATTAGCCTTCTTGGCCACAGGGGCACATTGCTGGCACTTGATTAACTTACTGTCTACCAGGACTCCAGAGAGCTGCTTTCCAGCATGTCAGTGCCCAACCTGTACTGGTGCATGAGGTTATTCCTCCCTAGGTGGAGGAATCTACACTTGCCTTTGTTGTGCTTCATGAATTTCCTTTCCATGAAGCTCTCCAGCCTGTCTGGGTCTTGCTGAATGGCCACACAGCCTTCTAGCGGTTGAATAAGTCACACCATCTGGGGCATGTATTTCTACAGATACTGCAGAACTTTCTGATATGCCGAGGCCTGGGTAACAGGCCTAAGCTAATTGTTGACCTCTAGATGGACCTTGTAAAGATTCTATTTGCCATAATATTGTATTGGGTTTGCGTGGCAAGGTTTTGGTAGGAGGGGACGGGGGGACATAGGGGTAGCTT
>NW_010296309.1:0-23841 GCF_000700745.2 Antrostomus carolinensis | reverse complement strand
CCTCACAGCCCCGCTGCTGCCAGACCTGGGCACAGACACCCGGTGTGGGTGGATCTCCTCCTTCCCGCCCACCACTCTGCTATTAGCCCCGGGCTCCTCCTGTGACCTGGTCGCCATGTCCAATGCACCCCGCTCCCGCCATTGCTGAGGACAGGAGGGGCACAGCCCTGCAGCTGTCACCCGGCCCTGGTGTCACCCGGCAGGTAGGTCTCGCTGCTGCCAGACCTGGGCACAGACACCCGGTGTGGGTGGATCTCCTCCTTCCCGCCCACCACTCTGCTATTAGCCCCGGGCTCCTCCTGTGACCTGGTCGCCATGTCCAATGCACCCCGCTCCCGCCATTGCTGAGGACAGGAGGGGCACGGCCCTGCAGCTGGCACCCGGCCCTGGTGTCACCCGGCAGGTAGGTCTCCCTTCCTCAGACGTTTCCCTCCAAATTGAAATGAAGTGAAAACCTTGCTGAGAGGAACAGAGAGTCCCATCCCGGGTGGGGAATATCCTCAGGGGATGCTGAGGCAGCTCCTCAGGGCCCCCCGCCATCTTGGGGGCTGAGGGGAGGTTGTTTCACACCTCGCATCGGGGTTTCTGGGGCACGTGTTGGTGGCTGCACCACGCTTTTTGGGGGTACGCTGGGCTCTCCCCAGCCCACAGCACCTGCTCGAGGGGCAGGAGGGTTGTTGGGGAGCCCACAGGGAGGGTGATGTTTCCATGTGTCAGTTCTCTGGTCTAACACAGTGCTCCTGCGCCTTCCTGAGGGCTGAACCAGACCAGTCAGTAAAAATGCAGGATTTTGGTTTCTCTGGCAGAAGTTGGCAATGCCCAGAGCCAGGCCGGGCTGCAGGTGTCCACTCTAGAGAGCTCGTGGCAATGAAGAGCTTGAGTTGATGAACTGTGCTGATTGATCCTCGTGCAAGTGAAGGGGGGAAAGGGGGCAAGGGTGGAGGGATTAATGAATAATTAAACGCTGAGACAGAGCAACATACATAATGCATGATAAATTAGTACAAGTGCGGCAGAGGAAGCATGGGTAAAGTTTGTTTCAAGAAGCATAAAAACGGGATGTGACAAGGTATTTATGCTAGAACAGCTGTTTGCTGTATTTTTTAATTTATTTACACAGATTTCCTCCCCCGTGCAGTTAGGGTTCGACCCAGCGTGAGACAGAAATCAGTAACTGAGCTGGAAAATAAATTTGGTTCCTGCTGGGTCCCAGTCCAGCACGTTCCCTGCCTGGGAGAGCTCCCTCCTTGCTTGGTACTAGACTTCCCTGTTTGATAATCTGATGCAATATATTTCCTGTGCTGAGAGTCTGGGCTGCAGTTTGATTGCAGTTAAAGCGGGTAGGGTAATGCTTATAATTCTATGAAAACCACGAGACCCGTGTTGACTTCTCTGATCCCAGTTTCCCCAAATATCTTCTTCCTTCCAAACTGTATTTGCTGATACAACATAAATTATTTATATGTTAAGATGTTACATTCATTACAGATGGTAATGAGGCTGCTAACTAGAGGGCATTGACTCTACTGCAGTGTCAAACTGATTTAAGGGGCAATATGTGTGTGTGTGAAAATAAAAACCCAGTCCCTTCCTTTTTTTAAACAAACCTGGCAGGTCTGTTCAAATTCAGTTTTCCTGTGAAGAACACTAAAGGCTAAAAGCTGCATTATTAGACTTGCAAAGTTGCTACATCTGAATCAAAGTGAGTTCTGAGCAACGTGACTTTTTTTTCCCCCACTGTGAATCAGGTTTCCTTTCCTTACTAACAAATAAGGTAAGTATTTGTCATCATAGATCACAGGACACCATACACAGAAGGTGTTTATTACAGATAACTAGTATAGCTACTCTGACAGACAAAAAAACCACAGCTTTGCCAGAGCTGGCTTCATCCCTTTTGCTCATCATGGGCTGCATGTGGAGTGGGATTGTGTGAAGCTACCAGGAGGTGAGCACTGAGCCTTTCCTGCCACTCCTGCACCCTTCAGACGAGGCCTTACTGAAACACCAGTCCTTTCACCTTGTCTCTCCTTCCAAGCTCTGCCCACTCCAAAGCAAAGGCCACTGGATGTCACACCTGCTGACTTGCCCACTTCAAGAGTGGGGACCTTACTTCTCACGGGTGTAAGCAATACACAGGGAAATAATTTTCTGTTACTCTCTGCAGGCTGCATTTTTCTGCTCTAGGGCTGATTCATGTTTTCTGTGTAGTTCTTTGCCTGGGATTGCACTTGGATTTCTCCAGGTTTCTGGAGTTCACAGAACAGTACCCTCAAGCAGGGGAAAAAAAGTAGTGTGAGTTCTTACAATTGTTTTACTGTTTTTCCTGTACATGGTCTTTCATCATTCCTTGCTAGAAAGGGTGAACCTATGGAAAGTGGCTCTGTCCCGCTGTCACTTGTGCACAAAGTACGTGTGAAAGGTTGAGAATAAAACAGCTGTCCCCCCAAAATCAGTATGTTCTCTCTAAACACTGAGATAATCCATATATATAGAAATATATATATTAAAAACCATGTAAATACTGAGTCCATAAAATATGCAAGGATAAATGCACTAACAAGGATGGGAATGTGCTATGGCCAGGCAAAGCACAAGCGTGCTGACAAAAATCCTCCGTGTCAGGGTCAGCAGGGGTTTCTTTTTCTTTTTCTTTTTCTTTTTCTTTTTCTTTTTCTTTTTCTTTTTCTTTTTCTTTTTCTTTTTCTTTTTCTTTTTCTTTTTCTTTTTCTTTTTCTTTTTCGAGTTCTGCCTCTTTTTCTTTTTCTTTTTCTTTTTCTTTTTCTTTTTCTTTTTCTTTTTCTTTTTCTTTTTCTTTTTCTTTTTCTTTTTCTTTTTCTTTTTCTTTTTCTTTTTCTTTTTCCCCCTTTTTTTTTTTTTTTGGTAGGGTTTTTCCCCTTCAGCTGTTGCAGTGACTCACTGATTTGCATGGCCACTCATCTGCTGGTTTCTGAAAAGCTTTGAGCACAGGATTGTGATGTCAAAATGCTCTGACAGGCATCTCTAATTCAGCTTTATTTTTTTTTTTTTCTTTCTCTCCCTTTTTCTCCTAGTGCCTTAATCTAGAGAGGCCTTACCACTTTAAAAGTAAAGTGGGACACAGGGATGTGAGAGAGAAAAGGAAAATTTCGGAACTCCCTGCCGTGTTCCAAATTAATTAGAGCCAAAACCACCTCTAATATGTGTAGAAAGTAGCTTAGAAATGCTCTCCATTACTGCATGTGAACTAATGTTTATGATGAACCAAATCCTGCGTTAGCAGCTCTCTCTGCAGTTTGATCACACTTCAAACAAACAGGAGGAGGAAATGTAGGTATTTACCAGGTTTCCAGTGCACAACTTGCAGAATAAATCACCCTTCTAATGCTTGCTGGGATGGGATACCGGCACAGGTGCCTGCCCAACTGATTTTTTTATCAGCTCTATGAAAGTTCCTGGAGGCAGGCTGCTCTGGTAACCTGCTTGGTGTCCCCCTCTTTCATATGGCACTGGTGTGGGCCCTGGCCTGCTACTGGCTTTGTGCTCTCCTACTCCCAAAGGGGCGGGGACTCCTCACTTGTTTGTCATGTTTCCCTTAGTTTCCTTAAGGCAGCTGCTTCCAAGTAAGTATATATCTGCTCCTCTTTGCAGCCAAGACACTGTTTTCCTGAGCTACTACTTGACAAGCCTCTTTCCACAGCACCTAGACACCCTTTGAGGGAGCACCCATCATGTAATTGCCTTCAGGGTGGCATGTCCTTCCTGCCCAACACTGCCATTGAATGGGCAATACGGCAGCATACAGTGGCTTCAGATGAAAGCCCACATTTTCCAAAGATAGCAGAAGATCCCCAGATGGAAGAAAAGCCTGTGTGAATTGGCGTGGGTCTATGCCAATTTACATCAAAAGAAAATCCAGATCATAAACACTTGCACATGTAGCTTTCCAGGGTAAGAGAACAAAGTCCGGGCTGCTGGATTCTGCTCGGCTGTGCCTCTGTGCTGCCTGGTTGTAGCATCCTGTGGCTCTTTAGGAGCCTCTTTTCCAGCTCCTCCAGTGTAACACAGCCTTCAGAGCTCTGGGGGTAACATCTTTGGCTTGTGGTCCTCCAAAGGGCTGCAGTATCAGCACATAAAGAGAGCAGAGGTATCACTGTCTCACATCAAGAAGTGAAAATACATCCATTTCAAAACAGGAGATGAAAGGCAATGGCACATGAAAGCAGAAAGTGGTTATTGTTAATGACAGTCTTGCTGACCCTCTTCTAATAGAACTCTTTTATTCCTTACCATTTCCTTTTCATTAAGAAACCCCTCCTATTTCAAGATGTGGTGTAGCTTTTTGCAAAGTCTTAACTTTTCAAGGGGTTGTCTGCCCTACAGACAACTTTGTCCTCTAACACATGTAGGTGAGAGTGTGTAATATTACTGGTGAAGACTGGGTGGTATTTGCTTTTCACTTGTGTAAAGGGACTGAAATGTTGCTAGAAATGGGGGCCTTGGCCTGGACTGCCCTCAGATGGGGTGGCGAGTCAGCTTTGCAGATGAAGTACCTTGGTGCCAAACTTCCATGGAAAAAAACATCCAAATAGTTTTTACCTCAAAGAAGAGAGGTAAATGCCAGCAAGAGAGTAAAACAGTGCTCAGAGACCACTGTGCTTTTTCTCTCTTAGGATTTCATAGCAAAATGGGTCATCTGGTGTCAAAATCCACATTTTCACACTGATGATATGCAGACCTGGTCTTCCTCCTACTGTTAATTTAGAAGTAAAGACCTCCTAAGGCCTTTCATGACCTGCTGACATGTATAGCTGCAACTAATGCCTTGTCATCTTTAGGATTCGCTGTAGGTTAGCTAACACATACTAAGACTGGCTTTTTTTGGTTTTCCCTAGTAAAAGGCAAGCCCTAAGATTCCCTGGATGCCCCTGGGTGTCAGCCAGCTGTGACTGCCACCTCTGCGAAGTTTTGTTGGACGCTGGGATATTTTGCTGCTGCTGTAGGCCTGGCAGGGTGAAATCAAGGGCTCTTCCAAACGGCAGTGAAGTCCAGGACGAACACATGGGTCTGAGGACAGGATGGCTTTATGCAGCCACTGCAGCAGCTCCAGCTCTGGAAGATAAATTGAGGTAAAATTTAATGGTCTCCACACTGCCTACCATGAGCAACATCTCTGTCCTCAGGTGAATGCCAGGTTGTTTGAGCAGTGATTCTCACTGCCCCCTCCAAAGCTAGGTCTGATGTGGTACCCCTGCGAGCAGCCTGAATTCACGGCTCCGGATGTGGCTGTATTGCTTCCCAGTACACCAGGCACCTGCTTGACTGATTTTTTTTACCCTTGTCAGTGTTCAGAATAGTTGTGCATCCATTTCAGCCAGGCAAGTCAAGTGCAAGATGTTTTTCATGCAAGATGACCGTGTCCAGCAGCACAGGCAGGAGGAAGCTGGATTTTTGGA
This sequence comes from Antrostomus carolinensis, assembly GCF_000700745.2. Classification (NCBI taxonomy): domain Eukaryota; kingdom Metazoa; phylum Chordata; class Aves; order Caprimulgiformes; family Caprimulgidae; genus Antrostomus; species Antrostomus carolinensis. The sequence continues at coordinate 18,406 of NW_010296309.1, read as the reverse complement.
TAGCAGACCCCTCGGATGGGGTGAAACGCTTGCCCGCACTCCGATGCTGATTTTCTTCTTTATTGGCTGCTCGTGAGTCTGCAGCCGGAGGAACGGTCTCCTGTGGAACGGCAGCTTTAGACAATTTTATTGGCTGATGAATCTGATCTTGCCTGGCCACCTTCCAGAAACACTGACTTGCCCGAGATGAGAGTGAGAGGAAGGTTGCTCTGCCTGAGGCTGTAAAGCAATTGTTTGGAGACCAACGTAACACCCATGCCTTGCTGCACAGTGAGTATATATAAAGACAGTTCCGTATGCACACGTATATATGCGTGAAGTGCTTGAGGACAGAACTGCTGACACAATTAAATGTGCAGCTCCTGTGGACTGCGTCTCGTTTGCTGCTTAATTATGTGCAAATGTACTTGGTAAATTGCTTGCTGTCACAAAATGCTCAATTAACTGTTGCAATGATCTAAGTTGAAACACTGCATTTGTCTCTTCCTCTGATTATTTCCTGTGCTGCACGACATTGATTTAAGCTTTTTGCCACCAGAGAACAAAATACAGCTGCAAGATGTTGGTCTTAAAATGTTTTCTTCGGCTTTATTCTTTTGCTAGTGGAAACTCAAAATACCAGAGCTGCTTGCTAATATTTGCTCAGGTCTTTTAAAAATTGCTGATTAATCTTGCCCTTTTCTTTTTTTAAGGGTAACTTCTGTGAAGTTTGACGCTATGGATTGTTTTGCAAGTTGTGCTTTGCAACAGAGCAAAAATAGGGCAGAGCTAAGGAAGGGAATGTTTTTAATGTAGCCCCCAAAGTGCGTGGTGCTCAAAGTGGCAGGATACTGCATTGCACCTACATCACTTGCACACAGCTCTCCAGATGAACATTCCTGGAAGAGCTTCTGAACTATCAGTACCTCAGTAATTGATGGTTGACCCGCAGGACTAGGACAAGTTGAAGGAATTCAGTGTTGTAGACTGCAGCTGCTCTATGATATTTAAAGATGCAGGTGATCCTGAGAGCACAGCATACCTGCTGCTTCAGAAGTGGTACCAAGTATTTTAAGTTTCACTCTAACAACCTGCAGTGCCCCTAATAGCCATAGTGGAGTTGGAAATGGTGAGTTTTTGACAGCTTTGGGGAACAACCTTTTGTCACTGAACTTGTTCAAAATACCTCTCTGTAATATTTCATCGTTCTTTATTAGGAGAGGTGGGGGAGGAAGTGGGGTGGTGGTGTTTTCTGCAAACAGATCCCAGCTGAGCATAGTGCAGGGATGATATAGCACCCTCAGGGCTAAGATAAAGTATTAAATTAAAGATGAGTAAAGCTATATACAGTCCCCAAACACTTCCTGAGCTAGAAATTTCCATACCTCTGGGCTGTGCTTAGCACAGCTGTTTTGTTGGTGATGATGCTTTTCTTTGTTCTTCTTCCTGAGGGCTGTGGGGGAACTTGAGCAGCTTCGTGACTTGCCTTGGCTGGAACAGCTTGACAGTACCATACTGGCCCGGATGCAGTGGTTTCCTTAGGGAGTCAGAAATAGGTGGCACGGTGCTGGCTATAGCCTCTTAAAATCACCTGCACCCCAGCTGCCTTTCCATGCTGTGCAGGTGGTGTGTTTTGAGAACTGTGGGAAGAGGTTGGAGTAGGAGGGCCAAGTTTTGCACTGATTTACAGCCATAGCCATGAGGAAGTTTCCCGTTATGTCCTAGTGGGAAGGATGGGAGGCCTCACTTGGTGCAATTCCTGGCTCTGTTTCAGGTGCAGGAGGAAATAACCTTGTTGATCTGGCTCCCGTAACAAGTGGAGTGGCAGTTGGAACTCGTGTGGCTCTGTTATCAGTTGCAGTTATGAGAATGGAATAGGACCTTATCTTAATGAGAAATGATGTGTTTTAGTGTGACTTTGGTGCAATTGTGCAGATAGCATTGACAAACTTCGGAGCTGTGTCTTCTAAAGACACATTTTGTTGTCCCTGTAAATAGTCTAAACTACATTTTTGCTTGCTGCTGTGTTTCTGCTCTCCTCCTACTCCTGTTCTTGCTGGCGGAGGTTTCTAAATTGACATTCATACTCATTGGATTTCAAACATCCCTTCTAGAAATCACAGACACCACCATTACATGGAAAGTGAGGCAGTGGCTGCAGAACAGAATTACCTAGTTTTATAGATGTGTTTGCGATTTCCTGTGATTTTGTTGTAGAATTAATTTGGGCTTCTTTCAGGTTCAGATTTAAGTTTAATACATGTGGAAACTGCTAAACCAGCTCAGTACCCGTTCACCCTCTTGGAAAATTTTTTTTTTATTAATGTCAGACATGCATCTGTGAAGTTGCAAGCTGTGGCTGTTGTAGCTGTAGTACTGAAAAGACCCTTTCCTGGCCTGCCCCACGGCTCAGAGGAGTGCAAAGGCTGCAGCCCGCCTCAAAACAGAGTGTCAGGTTTTTGCTGTTCTGCTGTCAGTCGTCTGGTGTGGTGCTCTGCACCCCAGTTGCCCCCCCGGCCTTGTAAATGTGCCAGGATCCTGATCTCTCATTTTTCTTGGAGTAGATAAAAGATAAGGGCATTTCTAGGGTTTTTGTCTTGAGGGAGGGGGGGGAATGGAGAAAAGTGGAAAAATCTCAGAAGAGGAGGCAACTAAAAATACCATAGAACTTGTGATCTTTGTTAATGTTCATATTTGGCAATTCCATAGAAATGGATCTGAGTGAAAACTATGATTCTTAGGCTTTTTAAAAAAGCATGTCTTTGGAAATGTTTTGTTTTTAAATTGATGTGAATGAAGAAAGTGGACATACATAGGTTTTTATTTTGACATTTTAAAATAGCTTTTGTGCAATGCTTTTACAATATGTTGGCTTAGAATGTGGACGAGCAAATTACTTGTATTTCTTCAAGGCACTTGAAATTCAGAATGACATGTAAACTGACTGCAGTGATTTTGTTTTCATCTGGGTTAGTTTTGTGTTACTTTGGATGTGAATTTGTATTCTATATATGTATATAAACATAATCCTATGGACATGTCTGTAAGTAGGAAGCTGGTAGACATGTGTGTATGTGCTTGTATGTATATTATTGAGCCATAATATGAAATATTTACTACCAGTAGCCATTCGTAAACCTGATGTGTGCTGGGAGTAATAAGAACTGTTTATGCTCTGTGATACAAATAGCCAGATCAACAATGGGAATGAAAACTGGAATACTGTTCTTCAGTTTTAATTACAGCCCAGCAAATGCTGCATTCATTTTTCATTGTTAATAAATGGTCCATATGGCATCCTTTGATCACATGCTCTGCAGCTTCTGCAAGAGTAAGGCACTTATTTTCAGGGAATGCAGAATGTAACATTTAATCTGGGCTGTTTGAGCAGAAGATTGTCTTGAGTAAGAAAATGGACAGTACGAGGAGAAGGTACCTCAGGTAACTTGGAGTTTTCTAGTCTGAAGGCTTGGTGCATGTCACATGCACTTCAGCAGCAGGGCCGGCAACTTCCTTGTGTTCCAACTCAAGCTGGGTAAAACCAGGAAGGGATTTTCCCCACCAGAAGATTTCATGCTTTCACAGAATGTGTGTGAGGATAGTTTTTGCATGGTGCAGAATCTGGATCCCAGGATGCCTGGCGTGCAGGGACTGATAAAAAGTAAGCAGAGAAGGGGGCTTTATTTAGAAAGCAAAGCAAAATTAGAATTTCTCTGTGCGTGAGGAATATGAATCACAAAAACCAACCCCAACCCAACTCTCCCCACACCTCAGAAAAAAGACAACCTATTTGCTTTTAATCATAGTATTTATCATACCTTTTAGAAACAAAACTGAAATCCACAGCCAGGATACCAGCTGGAGACATTCAGGAATATCTCCATGGAAATACCACCTTGGAAAGCAAAGCTTGCTGAAGTTTGCTCATTATTATCTTCAGAGCATTGCTGCATTGCTGTCGGGGAGAAAACAGGAGGCAGGCAACAACTAATCTCCCTGTTTTCTATATCCACTGTCACAACAGATGGATGGGTGATAGGATCTCTCCAGAGCAGCTCATGTCTTCCCTTGCAGTGTAGCTCTTGTAGCTGCTTCGATCCGAGTGGGCAGCCAGTGTTTGGGACCTTCCCAAGGTGTTTCTACCAGAAAATAATACTGATCATACGTGACTCATAGCTCTAATGTAATCTTAGGTGTTCACAAAGCACGTGTGTATGTGTGCTTTGGTTTCCCTGAACACAAGAGGTTTCCTCCCATTTCAGGTGACCCTTCCAGGGGCAAGGAGATTCAGGAAGGAAGAAGGGAGAAGGAGAGGGGGGAAAGCCTGTTGGTCTCACTTTGGGAAAATTTAATCAGTAAGACAGCAACCTAGGACCACTCCCAACCTCCTGCAACACTGCCAGCCCCCTCGCAGCAGTTACAACTTCTGGTGTGACAGTAGCAAATGACCAGACTGCACAGACTCACCCATTGCTGCGTGTAAGCAAAGATCTGTGTACTCTTAACCTTTTACAAATTATGGGTACAACATAATATTTTAAAACCCAAGGCAGATGGTGCATTTCCATACCATGCATTATTTCATATGGGTGGTGAAATGTGGCTGGCTAAGTATGTCCAGATGGGCATTGCTCCTTTGATGAAGAAATCATTAAAATGTGGCAATTTGTGGGAGACTAAGTGAAAATAAGTTCTCACATGGAGTGTTAGTACAAGGCACAAAGTTGGAAAAATCATCCTCCACATATGTAACTATACTGGGGGGAAAACACCTTTAAAAGATGGTATAATAATTTAAGTTACTGCTTCATGGAACTCAAATATAAGGCACTTAAAACACCGTGAAAACAAGGAGTGTTGTGAACTTTCAGCCAGTACTTTAGTGCTAATATATAACATGATGCCCCGTGTTATTTCTCCTTTCAGCTGACTCTTTAGGAAGGATTTTTGAGGAAAATGTTCTATCTGATGTTACATGCCTGTAATTTTCCAGCTAGACTGCTGAGGGATTATATACTTGTTATTTTGGTTTCCACTTAGAGAGTTCTGCAGTGTTTCATAAATCCAAGTGACCAGTACAGGTTTTAGGGAATATGTACTGTACCACCTGGAATATATGCCGGTCACTGCCTCTGTTCTTGGAGGAGATGGCAGCTAACAAAAATGATATCTAACAGGCTGTTGCGAGCTGTGTGGAATGATCTGTCGTCTCCTCAGGTTCCTGTAAATTGCTGTAGCTCAAGATCACTGTGAAATGTTTAAAGTTGTCTAAAGTAGCTTTCAAGCCACTGACTTTCTAACTTTTAAAAGTAGTTTAGACAGGGACTTATGCTGTTGAATCCTGTAATCACCTTTAAAATGTTTTTCTAGTCCATGTTCCTTGAATGAATAGGAAGTTCTTTATTTATCACAAGTAAAAAGTGCCTAACTCTGGCCTCAAAGCATTTCCGATCGTGAACTTGCTGAAATGTTGTCTGTGAGGAGTAAAATTTGGAAGTGACTTGCTGAACTGATGAGATTGTCAGAGACAGTAATATGTAAATGCCTCAGCCTTTGTAATATAAAAGATTCCATTTGAAACTAAGCATGGGGGGAAAACACGCTTGTCTCAGGAAAGGAGCAGTAAGCACCTGAATTGTTTTTCCTTCTTTTAGAATCCATGCCAGAAACAGGAATTTCCTCAAGCAGTTCAATCACAGCAGATTAGGCTTTTATATTAAATGTTCTTACCTGGGCTGCGAACCAAACCTCATTCCTCTCGCCTTTATTTAATATGGTGGACATCAAAGCTGAATATAAAAAAGGAAACATTTAGTCAACTTCTTACCTTTTGGGGACTAATGCTCTGGGTGGGTGGAAGGACAAAGATATGATATGTGAACACAACTGATGTGTTTTCAAATTTATGTCATATATCTGCTCCAGTATATGGGCACTGCACTTTTCATCAGAGTATCCCAGAAATGCCATGAAGACTCTGTATGGATGGTGATTTCTGCTTGACAGTGAAGGTAACAAACTTGTCCCAGCCAAGTTTGTGAGAGATATATATATATGATATGTATGGACACTGACCCAAGCAGCTTGCACCTACACAAGCATCTCAGCAGTGAGTCCCTGCTCCATGCTGCAGGTAAGCTGCAGTGGCTTCTAGGAGGTTATTGTCCCTGCGCCAGGCGTGTCCATTGGTGCAATACCTGCCTTCAGGCTTTCCCCAAACACCGCAGAAATGCACCAGCTCGTCCCAGGAAAAGTCTTGTCTGCGTGAAGTTTTGAAAAAATGGTTAGATTTCTGAAAAATAAAATGAAAAGGGGACATAACACTGAGTAATCTGGGAGATGTCTTTCTATCCAGGCTTTGTTAATGATCATTTCCTGCTGTGGTTATTTGCATACATTTACTGAGCCCAGCAGAGCTATTTCCCTTGCTGTGGTTTTGTCTCATAAAATTCCAAAGTATAGAGCTGTCATTCATGCTTGCTGGGGATGAAATGTTGGTGTGATGTAATTTAACTATAGGCAAGGTGGCTTGATTAGCACTTGTGATTTGTCTTTAATAGGTGGGTTTAGGATATGTAATTTTGTTTTGTAGTAACTGTAGTAATTTTTCTTTTACATCTTTCCTTTTCTACTGTAGCAGTGGAAAAAAAACCTCAAGCCCTTTAGCCGTCATATGACCATGCAGCTCCACAGAGGGACAGGGAAGGCTCTGTTCAAGAAAAGTCCATTTATTTGGGGCAGGACTCAGCAAATTAACTGTGAGCCTGTTTTTCTAAAGGCTGATTTATGCCAAGAGGGAGATCCTCATACAGCGTGAAGCACCACTGTGCTGATCTCAACAGAGCTACTTTGTTTGGTGGGGGCTAAAAATCTGGTCCCAAGTGTGTGTGATTCTCTCCTTATGCTGATGGAATTATCACCACTGTGCCTGGGAGGGTTTTGCCTCTGCCTTTTCCTCTCCTCTGCTCTTGGCATAGCAACTCTACAATGCACTGTCTATCCCCTTGGTTTTTTGAAGGTTATGCTCGTGTGGCGAGCCATGTTTGCGGCTGGGTGTAGCCACTTGTGTGAGCTTTGATGCCACAGGCTTGGTGGCAGTGAAAGCACTGGCTTTGCCCCAGCCTTGCTGCCTGCAGTGGGACCCCAGGACCTGCTGCCATCTCACTCCCTGCTCACTTGGTTTGTCTCCACGTACCAAGAGTGTGCTTTCCTCCCTGCGGTACGGCATATTGAAGAGGTGGGAGTTACTCTGAGATGTGCTTCCCTGCCAGCAGTGGCTCATCGTGCTATATTGAACTGGTTTGCTTCTTGCCTGTGGCAGCAGGAAAAGCCTGTCCCCGTGCTGCTGCTCCTGCTCATTTGAAAATTTTAAAAGAGGTGGTCCATTTGACTAGCACTGCTTCTGTGTTTGTAGGTTAGACACAACTCCCCGTGGGTCAGCTTTACGCCTTCAGCTGTGGATGTAGGTCAGCTGGCTGCCGCCCAGTATATTCCTTATCCTTGAAAGCACAGGTCCTCACATGCAGCTTCACACTACATTGCATTTGCTTGTCTTGTCAGAAAGCTCATTTTGTCAGCGTGGTGAGTGGTTCAGCTGCTCTTGTGACATTAGCAGTCCTGCCAGCGTGGTAGAAAAATGTTTTTCAGTCTAGGTGTTGCAGATGTGCAATAAGAACATTTTCTGCTGTTTCACTTGAGGGTTTTCTTGCTGCTTTTTTGGTAAGGAGACACTGATCTCAGCCCTGTTCATGAAATTAATTATTATAGGGTGTGACGATTGATGCCTATAAATCAAAGCAAGTCCTTCAGCTTCTCTGCTGTGCTCAGAGTCTGTCTCTTCTGATGCTAAACCCAAGATTTGTTCATTCCTGCACCCTAGAGAGCCCATCAGAGATTTGAAGTCTAGATGTGAAAGAGATTCTTACGAGCTTGCAAGGAGCCAGTTGAGTTCAGTTACAGTGCTGAAGGACCTGCTGTTTCCTTTATAGCACACATTTGGTTTACATATCCCTGCCTGCAGGCTCTAATCTTAGAGATGACACTTCTAACATGCTTTGAATTTTTTTTTTTTTTAGCACAGTTTCCTAAGAAGTTGAGGCTTATGCAATCCTTAAGCAAAAGGAAAAGCCCCAAAAGGTTTCCCAAAAAAGACAGCACAAACCAGCCAATGGGTTCAGGAATTGGAAAATTTATTTTGAGTTAAGTTTCCCCACAGAAGAAGGTGGGTGGTGTGGAGCTCCCTGTGTTCCTTGCTACAGGGACCCTCCAGTTGCTCGTAGGATCATGACAAGGTACAGAGAAGGTGGATGGTGTGGAGCTTCCTTTGTCCACAGCTGCATGGACCTTCCAGCTGCTTGTAGGTCCATGACAGGGTACAGACTGGGGCTCTGGATGACCTCCAGAAGTCCCTTCCCACCTCAATCATTCTGGGATTCTGTTGTCTGCATACTATTAATTTTTCAGCAAAATTCAGCAGCTCTCAAAAGCAAACGAGTTACGACGAGTGTCTGCACTGAAGGGAAGGCTGTGGTGTGGATGAGGCCGTTATATGTTGTGGTAGTTTAAACCAGGACAGTGTCTTGATTGGCACTTTGGACTCACCAAGTGTTCACAATCCCTTGGAGCCACTGGGGGTTGGTGTTATAGAAAGGAGTCAGGGTATGCACCAGAGGAGAGGTGTATGGAGACACAGACCTGTTGGGGGTCTGTGGGGAGGTAAGGAGGTGGTTCATCAGTGCACAGGATGTTTCTAGGCTTCATTACATCTGCTGTATGTACACCTTGTCTGCAGTATTCAGAGAGAAGGAGATGCAGGTGTGGCTACAGTAGCTAACCAGGAAAGGAGTGTGGTCCTTTTTGTGTGTCTTACATTTGTCTTCGACAAAGCAAATTTGTGGAAACATCATCAGTGAGGCCAGAAGAACAAATGTAGTCTGTCATACAGTAATCCCTTGATTCAAATATAAGATAGCTTGTCAACTTTCTTAGATCAGAATTGTCTTTTTAACAAATGGAAACTTCTCAAAAAAATTATTTTTTTTTTCCCCCCAAATTGGATTTTCTTAATAACTGAGACTTGAAATATTACTGTTTTATTGAAATGAATTTATTTGGCTACCATAAAGAATAAAACAAATCCAGGAAAAACTCAGAAAAGGTTTTTTAAAATGAAAAGTCTTTCTTTAGAAAATAACACTGTATAGTAGATTATTGAGATTATATGAGATGAAGTCAAATCCCATTACAAATTGCTTGGTTCCATTGCTTCAGAAGTAGGATACTACTTTATCCTGCTCATGACTCTTCAATTCACTGCTTTTTTTTTTTTTTTCCCAACCTCTTTTGCCTCCTCCTCAAGCACAAAACAGAAGTGCAAAAAAGTGGGAAACTGAAATCCTAAAATTGTACCGGGGGGGAATAAAATTGTACCGGGGGGAAGCTAAAGTGATGCCAGTTTAATGAGTTATTTGCAGGGCCTCTTCACTTAAAATAAAAGGAAGTCTCAAGGGCACCCTTAAGATCAGTCTGACCTGTTACCTCTGAGATAGGCTGTCCTTCCTGCAAGACACTATAAATAAGACCAGTAGCTAAACCTGTGAAAAAAAGCAACCTTGGGCTTTGGGGGAGAATTTTGCCTGGCAGCATACAGTGGGGGGCTGCTAAAGCCAGCCCAGTTCACCACCCTGCAGGTAAGTAAATACATGGTGCTTGCAGAGAAGTTACCATTTTCCTGCAGCAAAAAAATCAGGCAATTTGGAACTTTAACCAATTTTCTTGCACAAAATGGCAGGAGAATAAAATAGGGCTTCATAATGGAAATAATATAGCATTAAATACAGATTGTCTGTTGCCTCCCCATAAGAAACAAAAGACATGTTGTATCTGACAATATATGTAAAAACTCTGTATTTTTTTCCTTATTTCCCTAACCATAAATAGTAAATCTTCAAGAGTAGCTCTGTATATCTTAGCAGCCTTTTCCAGGTGGGAAAGGAAGCATTGCTGGTCAGATGTTAGAGCACTGCCTCAAGGAAATGAGGGGGAAAGTCTGATCAAGGGCCAGTTGTTGAGAACATGTTCCCAGTCTGGAGGTGTGACAGGCGGCTCAGCCTGCAGTGGGAAGCAGAGATAAGCCTGTCCAACTTGGCTCAGGGTCCCTCATGAAAAAAAAAATCACTGGCAGGGTAAATTGCAGCTCTCTGCTTTGATGCTCCTTGCTTTGCCAGCCAGGGATTTGCTTTTCCCTCTGCTCCTCAGGACGTGGTTTGCCAAATTCATCAACTCCTCTGGAAAAGGCATTTCTGGCCTGGCTGTGGCTGGATGCAGAGTAAGATTTATCTGAGTGTTTCCAAAGCTGAAATGACTGGAGACAGGTATTTGCATCTTCAGGGAGGGTCCCATACACTGCCCTTGGCCCAGCCTGCATCAGCTGGACAACATTCCCAGAACCTCTGGGATGGAGAGGGAAGTGGCACCCTGGAGAGAGGCTGACTGGTTTTGCACACACAAGGATCAGCCAGATGCAACCTGAAAGAGTTGGGCAATGGCTGTTCAGACCCTGATGAGCAATGACATGTCAGGGGTTTCTTCCCTTGAAAGGCTCTGCACAGAAATGTTCCTCTAAAAGTGCTTGGCTGGAAACACTCCGGCTGTTGTAATGTACTAAATAGGTGTGAGCTGGAGTTCGGTGGGAGTTTTGATGGGTTAAACAGATTCAGAGCAGCAGTGGGACTGTGGCTCAAACAAACCTGTCTCTTCTTTGACTCCTCCAGTAGCTGCCTGGAGCTGAGTTGCTTTCGTGATAGGAGTGTGTTTGGGCAGCAGTGAGAATGGACAGGGAGCAGGCGTTCAGTGAGCAGCAGAAATGGGGAGGAGAAGGCTTTTCCCAGTGGCTGCTATAACATTCTTGGACGGTGATGGGGAAGGTACCTGAGCTTTTATTGCTGCCGCAAACACGTGCCTGTGGCAGGAGTTGGGAGGGGGAAGGACCTACCTGCTTTGCGTCAGCTGAGGGCCGGGCTGCCAGCAGCGGATACTAACAGTGGCTGGTTTAAATCAGACTGTGTTGAGGTTTTGGAGGTGGAGGGAATGTGCTTTCAGAGCCAGGGCAGTGACCTGGAAGGAAGCAGCAAAAGTGCTGCTGACTCTGGCAGCAGATGACACGTGGGTGAGAGGCGGCGCGAGGCAGAAGACGGTTGCTGGGTCAGGGCTGTCTGGCTTGGCTGGAGGTGGGCTCAGGAAGAACTCCCCGTGTTTCCATGTGGCCACGTCTCTGTGCTGTGAATGTAAGAGGAGGAGGAGGAGGAAGGAGTCTCCTCGGGCATACGAACCAGGCGAGCTGAAGCACAGGGAGGGAAGTCAGTCAGGTGCAGCTGGTTTTTGGAGTTGTGATAGTTTAACTGAGCTGGCAGCCAAACAAGACACAGCCACTTGCAGCCCCCTCACACCCCTTTCCCCCCACCCAGGGAATTGGGGAGAGAATTGGAGGGGTAAAAGTGAGGAGACTTGTAGGTTGAGATAAGAACAATTTAATAATTAGAGTCAAAATAAAATTAAAATAATAAGAATAATAAGAGTAATAATGATAACAACTATATATTATGAGTGATGCAGAGTACGATTGTTCACGACCCTCTGATAACGATCCCAGAGGAGTGAAAAGGAACCCTGAACCCGAAATCACAATCCCAGAAAAACGAGCCTGAGCAATTCCTGAGAGAATCCCCCCCTTTTCCGGTCAGCCCTGGTTAATATACTAAACATGACGTGATAATATACTAAACACGACGTAGTATGATCTGGAATATCTCATTGGAACATCCAGCTGTCAGTTCTGGGTTTTACTAATCCATTACACTTTTCTTCTCCACTCCCCCTTCCAGTCTTCTGCTCTTTCAAACTGCCCAAGCACAGTGTCCTTGTAGTTATCAACATTGTTCTCATAACAATCTCCACTGAAACCAAAACACAGCGCTTACTAACTACTAAGAAGAAAATTAACCCTATCCTAGCAAAAACCAGGACAGGAGTCTTCCCACCAAAGGCTGCAGTTTGGGAAGGACAGCAGTGGGTGGCTTGTGAGCTGTCTGCCTGGCCTCCTGCCCATGCTCTGGGAGGAGCTCCTTACCCGAGCCACCGGACTGCAGCGTGTGGACATCGGCACCACGAGAGGATGTCATACAGGGACATCCCAACTGCTTCTCTGTGGTGTTTTCTGGGTACCAGAAGCAGCATGACTGCCTCAGCTCAGCCCAAAACCTGAGATAATTTAGCCTGCCTTGCCACGAGACTAATTCAGTGAGGTGTGGAGCAGTATCTGCAGGCTGTGCTGCTGTCTGTGCGTGACTTACCTCGGCTGTCCCTGCCCACCGTTGTGTCCTGCTGTGGAGACCTCTTATCAGAGGTGACAGCACGTCAGAGGCTCAGCTGTCTGGTGCTCAGCCCTGGCAGGGGAGGGTAAGCAGATAAACATAATCGTTACATGAAAGAGGGAATCAATCGCTGGAACAACTCACCAGTGATTGCTGGGGACTCTTCTTAGAACTGCTAAATCAAGGTGGTGTAATACAAAATAACTTATGTATGAGCGAGTTCAGCGACACCTTCTGTCTTATTCCAAACAAGAAGCCAGCCTATGATCACAGTGATCTTTTCCAGCCTTCTAAAAATGACTCTATACATAATTTATACTGTTATAATGAATATTAGAAGTATATTATTAATTTTCTCTTGAAACATGCCTACTCTTATGTCTGGATCCTTCTTCTGACACACAAGTGCATTTAATAACAAGTTATTTCTTCAAAGCTAGTTAATGTGACCTTCATTTATTCTGCCATAAAACAACTAACATTTTTCCAAGTATTTCATAATCTCCTTGTAGAATGAAGTGTGGAAAGCTGAAGTGAAGTCTCAGAGTCCAGAACTGCTGAAGAACTGAGGACCCAATGTGAAAAAAATTGTCTCTTTAATATTAGTAGAGTTGAGCATGACCAAGCATGAGTTCTGGTAAGATCAGGATTTATACAAATGAGGGGACTTGGAATATGGAGCCAAAGCCTACTGACCAGACTGGAGGAGCCTTCCTGGAAAAGGTTTCTCCATGTTGCAGGCCCATCAGGTCTCCCTGCTCATTGCTGCCAGCTGTGGCAATCAGAGGGAACAGTTATTTTTCAAGATGATAGGCTGTATTTTGCTAGGATGTATCTATGTGTAGGTTACTGCTGATTTCAAGGAGATAGCTCACCAGGGCTGCTCAGAGTAGGGTTGGATCCGCGTTTTCTGGCACTCTGGTGTGCTCAGCTGCTGCTTTCCCAAATGCTTCAGCAGATGTGGATCAGGACCAGGCTCCTCTTTGGAGGGGACTGACACTGGGAGTGGGGCTGCCTGCGGTGCCAGTACACCCTGCAAAAGGAGCAGGAAGGCCAAAGACATTGAACTTTGGGACTGGACAAGGTGCCACAAGTCGGGAGCACGCTTCTGCACAGCCATGGCTCTGCTGTATTTGTAGTCAAGGAAGTTTATAAACACCTTGTTCATGGTTAAGTGTGTTATCTTGTTAGTGACTGATAGAAGAGGGGCTAGTTGTATCTCAAAGTAAAATACCTTTATCAGGAGCTCTTCAAATTAAATTAGTATTTCAGACTTTTTTCCAGCGGTTGTGATTTCCCTGGAGATGTTTTGCTTTATTAACAAGAGCAGTGTGTGCTCTGCCAGAAGCTGAGAAGAAATAGGTTGCCAGTTTCCGGAGGGCAGGATTACAAAAGCCTTTGCAGCCTCTGAGGTATAGTTTAAACCTTTTCTGCCTGAGCTTTGCAGGTGCTGTGCTGGCCAGGTTGGCTCCTGGCCTAAGAATGTAAAACATCAGCTCTCACACAGTAATTTTTTGCCTTGTGGTTTCCTGGTGCATCCATAGAGGGAACACACCACTCTCTTGTGTTCTGATCTTGGTCCCAGTAAAGGTCCAGATATGCAAATTCAGGTCTAGTGTAAGCTTTTTCTAAAAACCCTTATGAACTCACTGCAGTGAATTGTCAAGTGCTATAAACATGAGTTATTCTACTGAAATGATTTCCAGTGACTTGAGGTTTTATGCCAGACATGGATAAAGCCAGCAACATAGTGAAGTAAATTCAGAGAAATGGAGTTCAGTTGTTTTTAATTTGGGCAATAGAGCCCTTCTCTTTTTATGAAACAAGAGACAATCCATTCTTTAGTTGTTTCTGGACATGCCCAGAGGCACTAATATTTTTGCAGCTTGATTTTTAGCTTCTTTTCACCTAATATTCCTTCTTCTTTGAAGAACAATGTACCCTTAACCTTGTCTTTTAAACTTACAACCCTCTTTTCTGGCCTCACACTAGAAACATTTTTATTAGATGATATTTGGCAGTGTCACAGTATACAAGCTTCATTTTGGTAGACTGCAATCTCAACCCTTGCGTGACAGTGACCCTGTGCAGAGTCTGTGGAGGGAACGTAAGGGTAACTGGTCTCACTTCATAGCAATCCTGCGATTGCAGCTGAGATACCAGCTGCTCATGAAAGAGAGGACCCTGCCAAGGAGGTTTTATCACTGATTGTTCTCAGTCCCTTCCCTTGGTCAGGACTGAAGGGCCGGCTGTGGGGGAGGTCCTGGAGCAGGGAGGATGGGGAAGAGGGAAAAACTACCATGATCCTCTTCAGGAATACCTGGGCAGTCCTCATCTCTTCTCAGATTATTGTTTTAGAGATTGAATTTTGCTGTATCTGTGGGTCAACGCTGTGGTAAGAATGAATTTCTTTATCTTTTGTTCAACGTGTTACGGGAAAAGCCAGCTTTATCTCTTTTCTGATTGTTATTAGGATGGTGAAGAAGCCTTTGGCATAAGGAGGACAATTTTCCAGTGAAGTACAAAGTCAGGTCATATACCTGGCTCCTTCTCAGCTGGCTGTCATTCTGTGCAGCAAGGTGCCAGGCAATTTTGTCTAGTGTCTTGCTATTAAAAAAATTCAATGAAACTAGTTTCTGAGCGCTCCCCTTTTGAGGAGCTGCTTTAAACCCCTTCAGTTAACCAGGGTTTTCTTGGAGATTTGAAATCTGATGAACCTCTGCATAAAACCTTAAGATCCAGGATATAATGGTATCCTTTAGTGTGGTTTGTTGCAGACCAAATTAAATCACTGGAGGAAGCCCAGCTCTCTTTCTGATAGCACAATAGCACTCCCTTAAAAATCATTGATTTTTTACTTTAATATAACGAGCATAACATTCTCGAAATTTTTGGCATTAATGTTCTCCCATTTAAGTCAATCATAAAATGATCTTCATTTCAACAAAAGCAAATCTAAAATGCCACGTCAGGAAAGCCTTCCAGGCAAATTTTAACTCTACAGAAGTTATTTTATGTTGTCATACTAGCTGAGAGCCTTTTTTATCTGACTTGAGACTTCTACTTAGTAGGAATCTCCCAATAGTGTAGAGTGAGTATTTCCAGAGGGCAAATCATTGTATCCATCAGTGATGCCCTTTTTAAAACAGGATTAAGTACATTGTGAAGATCTGGGTCACTGTGCCCTGACGGGGGTGATTACACCATTGACTAGATGGCTACAATTGTCTGTAGTTCACTCCAGATGTTTATTCTTCACTATATATGCTTAGGTGCTTATAAAATCAGTCTTTCCCTGTCAAAATGTCTGTATATATAGTTGCAGTTCATACTAGCAGTGAATTTAATTTAAAAGAACTCAGATTATCCATTTTTTAGATGCCTTCACCTTGATCCCTGTGCTTGTGGCCGATTTTCTAGGCAATGACTGCAAATACTACTATTATTTCTATTTACCTTTCCCTTACACATTGTCTTTGTTACTCAGATATTTTTCTCCTTGTTTTTGTTTGTTTGCTTTCTCATCTATATTCCCATAAGGCTGTGTCCTGGTTTTTAGGCTGCAAACTCTTGCAAGGCAGTGCTAGTTTAAAGCTTAGTAAAATCACATCTCGGACACGTTTGTCTCCAAGCCCCGTACTGCAGCGTTGTGACTCTCCCTGGTGCTAGTGGGAGTCGTGCACCTCAAGTCTCGCGTGCCTTTTTGGAAATATTGGAGCAGATTTAGTCTTTTAAGGCACATTGTACTTCCTTCATTTCTTGGATGATTTCCATTTCTGAACAATGTGCTAATTTCTGTGCGTTTAAACCACTTGCTGTGGAGAGCAGCAGAAGGAAGCAATTTCCTGTAGTTATTCTGTCATTCCCATTCTAGTCAGGGCTAGAAGTGGGTGAATCTTGCTCAGCAAAAAATGCAAATTGGAAATCAGCAGAACACTTTGCAAATCTGTGTTGATTTTGCAAATAATTCAGGGAAGAGAAAGAAAATATCTCAATATACCTCAGATCTTGAACAGTATGTCCTTTCTTATTGGGCCTTATTAACCTTAAGTTACTTGTATACCTGGGTAATTTTCTCTCATCAGGGACATGTTTTTTTTTCAGTTTTCTTGCTTTTTTATTCATCTGCTCTGCATAGGAGACCTATTATGACTTTGGTGAAAGCTGGGGCTCTATCTGCATGATACAGCATTGTGCTGGATAAAGATAGCAAGCCTGTTCTGCACAGGGTACCCTGAGTGCCAGAGATGTCATATAGCTGTGGTGAACGATGCCAGGGTGTCCTGGTTTTCAGGTGGGTTGGCAGAGAAGCTACGTTGCTGGTATATGTTGTACCCCAAGACGAATTTGTCATCTTCTGGCTAAAACACAGCTGCCTGCCTCAGTGCTCCTGTAACCCTCATAAAATGCTAACGTGGCTCAGAAAGGCTCGAGCTTCATCCTGGAACAACTTCCACAAAACCAAAGCCAACCCTCAGAGACATGCGCTGGTGTGCACACACCTGGTGCTGGTTTGGGCACAGTAAATATCACCCTGATACATCCATTGGCTTTCTGTGCCACTCTTTCTGAAGGACAGGAGGGCTGCAGCACAGCTTTAATGGACAGTGTTTCTAACAGGCAAATCGAGAGCTTCAAGCCTGCAGAAAAACTGGTCACATCCCCTTCTCAGTACTAAAATTTCTAGTGAAAAATTCCATGAAGGTGTAGTTCTGGAAGGAAGACTCAAAGGGGAAGCTTCTTTAAGGTTATTTTTATTCTTATAATCAGATACCTGAGGAAGGAGGAAAATCTCTCTGCGGGAGTATAAAGTGCTTACCAGTTAATGAAATATAATGAATGTTAAGTGACTATATTATGTTCTCCATTAATTCACTTTGCACTCATTTATCTTTAAGCCTCTTAGAAGAGCTGGTGATTGAAAAGACATCTCTCTTGAAAGCATAAGGACTTCTTCTTGAAAAGCATCTATTGTTAACAATCCCATGTTACAACCTTCTCACTGGATCACTGGTAGTATTAGAATCTCATCTTTTTTAGTAATTCCAAAGTTTAGTTATGTTAGCTCTGTTTGTATTGGTCAGTCTCTGGGGCTGGAATAACATTCCCTCTGGAAAAAGGGGAAATGTCTCCCTTCCTTCAGGCAGAAAAAGGCCATAGGGAAAATGAGAGATCTGTGTATTCTGGGGAGACATTTCTCTCAGTCCTAAGGCTGGCACAAAGCTTACAGATCTCCTAAACCCTCCCTGTAAGCCTTCCCAACAGGGCCCTGACTCTGAGTGCTTCCAGGTGTGGGCTCCCTGTGCAGGGCTGTCTCACTGCATTGGGCATCTCTAGAAGATGTGCCTATGAGGAAAGTCAGAAGTATTAATATGCAAAAGTAGTACCTTCCCTGTTTGTTTGTGGGGTTTGTTTTGTTGGGTTTTTGTTTTCTTTAATCTCACTCCAAAAATTTTGTGGGAGTCAGGTGTGATATCTCTAAACATGAGACGGGCAAAATCACTATGAAGAAGCTGGTTTAACGTGAGCTGTGATGGTGACCATGACAAGCCTGATGCCCAGGAGCAGTGTCTAGTAAAGATAAGAAAGGCAGACAGTTTACCAGGTAGAAGGCAGCATCTTAAACAGAAAGCATTGTTCTTTTTTATTTCCAGCCCCTCAGCAGCCCCCGTGCTGGCTGAACTCTGTGCCCAGCCCTCAGCTGGTCACCAAGGGATGGGTTTTTCATAGAATCATAGAATAGATTGGGTTGGAAAAGACCTCCAAGATCATCAAGTCCAACCCCTGATCCAACTCCAATTACTATATCATGGCACTAAGGGCCACGTCCAATCTCTTTTTAAAAACCTCCAGGGATGGTGAATCCACCACCTCTCTGGGTAGGCCGTTCCAGTGCCTGATTACCCTCTCTGTAAAGAATTTCTTCCTAACATCTAACCTAAACCTCCCCTGACAGAGCTTGAGCCCATGCCCCCTTGTCCTATTGTTGGTTGCCTGGGAGAAGAGACCACTTTCTTCCACTTTGCTATCCTGGGCTGCATCAAGAGAAGCGTGTC
>NW_010296308.1:31012-38447 GCF_000700745.2 Antrostomus carolinensis | reverse complement strand
CAACCCCACCATGCTGTGATTCTGTGGTCCCTGCTATAAGCTTTTAATTTCACAGACCTTGGGCATAAGCCTCCCTGCCAGATGGGAGGGTTTCCTGCACATATATGGGGCTCAGGGGTCTCAAGGTGCAAAGTACCTGCCATCCCTGTTAACCAGAGTGGGACTCAGGGGTGCTCAGCACCTCTGCAGATGAGGCCAAGCTGTCTAGTGCATTGAAAACGAAATCATTAAGTCACTGTTGCATTAAGACTCTGTTTTTATTCATGGAGTGTAATGTGATTCATTTGCCCTTTTGCTCTCATGTTGAGAAGGCAGTCATCTAGTATGCATCGCTGGCTGCAGGGAGAGCTGGGGTTTTTTTGCCTTTTTTTAAATTTTTGTGTGTGTGTGAGCGAGCAGACATTTTCATCAAGTGCAGGGTGGCCACGGAGCTGAGACTTGTCTGTTGTCTCAGTGATCTCAGAGGCCAGTGCCTGCCGTGTTCTCGCAGTCCTGTTTGCGGGAGCCTTTGGCTCAGCTCATCATCTCTCCTTCTCCAAGCGTCAAGGCGATGATCCTTTTCCTGCTCCAGCCCCCTGTGCTGGGGAAGCACTGGAGCACTGCAGGGACATGCTGGGGTGTATGGCCAAGCTCTGGGGGCAGCAGCATCCTTTGGTGTCCCAGTGACACCGAGTCCCCACCAGCCCCTTGCAGAGGGGCTAATTAAGCTAATTACAGGGGAACTAAGGTGCCTTGGCACTGAGAACCCCAACGGGCTTATGGATGTGGTGCAGGATCTTGCTGGTACGTGGTGGGCCATAGGATGGGACCCTGCTCCACTTGATGAACTGAATTAAGACAGATATAGGGTTTAAACAGAAGATTGTGGGTCCTTGCTGCTGCAGGTCGCTCTTTGGAGTTAACTGCAGCCGAGGGAAATCCTTCCTCCTTGGAGTTAAAAGGAGAAACACACCAAGTGAGGGAAGAGTATAGAATACAAAAGAACAGAAAAAATGCAATTTTTAAAAATGTTAGCATGGGGAGCATTAACTACATCACTAATTTCAAAAGAATGCTAATGAGTAAGCTGGTTTGAGTCACTACTTCTTGTTGTGGGACAGGATTGGAGCAGTTCAGTTCTGTGTGTTGGATCTCCAGCTGCAAAACAAGGAGTAAGAAACTCCTTTTCAGCCCTGACAGTTGCAGCCAGCTCTTTTTAAGCACAATGCTCTGAACTCTGTCTTGCTGTCACATTCCGAGCGATCACAATGCATGGCACAGTGACCATCGCAAAGTCCTTAGGTGACCCTGGATTTCTAATGCTACAGGGTCATAATACGTGTAAAAGTCAATAAAGCATGTTTTAGAAGCAAAAGGCAGGAGGAGGAGAGTTAACTCAGTGTGTTGCTTTGCTTTTTTGCCTTGTCCTTTTCTTCTTTTTTTCTTTTTTTTTCCCTCCTGTTTTTTTCTTGCAGTCTGGAGACCAAATCCATGCTAGGAAGGACCAGCTGACCAGAGCACAGCTCAGCAGCAGAAAACAAGGTGTGAGGTGCAGGCAAGGGAGAAAGCCCTTCTGCAAAAGGGCACAAGCTGGGTGCTTAATTTGGTGATTTTCCTACACTTTGTTGATGGGGAGGCATAAGAAGAATGGGTCAGGTGTGGATAAAGATAAGGAGAAAGGGTTTTCAAAAGAGCTTGGAGCTCGGAGCTGTTGAGAAGGGAAGGTTTTTTGCCTTCAGCGTTTTGGGTAGACAAAAGAGGAGAGGAGACTTGGAAGCAGGGAGGTAATAATGCTGACCTTCTCCGCTCTTTGTTTTCAACCAAGAAATGCACAAATTGCTGCTGATATTGCTGAATGGTTTCCTGCTGCTTTGAGGCTTGATTTGGAACTGCAGTCCTCCCTAGCCTGGTTCCTGACTTTGCCATGTGGTAGCACAAAAAAAACGAAGTAAGTCCTCACCCGTGGAATCGTCACTGTTCCCTACGAGGTGCCTGATGGGATGACTGCTTTGCCAACATCTTCATCTTGCTTCGTGCTTTGGATCCTGGATGGATTTTGAAGAGATTAATGCCTTTTGGAGAATTCTAGAAGGTCAAGACCAGAAAAGAGGCTCTAATAGCAATATAGCAACCAGCTGGTTGCATTTGGTTTAGTTTTACTGCCATAGTAACACCATGAGCCACAGTATCAATACCCTGCCCAGTGAATGCCGTTTCCCCCCGTAAGAAAATATTTTCTTCCTGAAGAATTTGTACAAGGCAGCAATGGGTTTTTTGGAGGGGATGGTCCTCATACCCAGAGATGTAAGGTGGGTAATTTACAAGGCAGTGTGCAAAATGCCAAATTGTTAGTCAGAACTGCTGCTGATTTAGAAGGCAGTTAATGCTATAAATGTGCCAAGTGCCAGTAGAGTGTTTCTACAGATGGAATAACTGGAAATATTGGAGAGATTCCAAAGGTTTAATCAAATTCAACCAGTTTTTTTTTTTTCTTTTTTTTTTTTTTTAATGCAGAATTCTCTAAGAGATGTGAGTTGAAATAGTAGATTATTCCATTGCTTTTAGTACCATGGGGGAGATTTTTGTAGCTGAACATAAAGCACATACTTTCAAGCAAACACATAAGCGGGTACACAAATCAGAGCAGCCTCAGCAATGTTGTGAAACCCTGGGCTGGTCAAGTTTAGAGGGAGCATCATCTTTAGATACTCTGGCAAGAGAGTCCTTGGGAGCAGAGTCGTGTGTTTTCAGTCATGTAGCACAAAGGCAGCGAGGAGAAGGGTTTGTGAAAGTGGCAGCAGCAGCGTCACTGGTCCTGCACCGCAATTCTGCTGGACCCAGGCAGGTTTTGGTGGGATTCTGGGCTTGAGCATCCTTTCTGTGGCTCACTGTGCAGTGCTGGGGCATGCATATGTTTCTGCACAGATGCACACCTTCCTCTAGTCTTGTTGACAGCCTTTCCAAGGCTTCTTATTTAGCCAGACCATATGTGCTTGGGCATGGAGATAGTGTGATGTAGAAAGAGCATCGCATTATCCTTGGGCTGCAAACACCAGCAGGAGCAATTCAGAGCAAATTTTGTCTGCAAGGAGATCTAATCCCCAAATTAGCTCTCCCTGTCCATTCCTTAAATATTCACCCAAAGCATGTATGAAGGCCACCAGGGAGAGGGAACATTGTGGCACATCTCTGGGTAAAGCTTTGATGTGTGACCGAGCTGGGGAAGGGTTTGGAAATTATTCCATGGGGTTTCCCTCATCATTGGTACAGAACATGGAGAGCCTGTCCCCATCACTTACAACAGGATTTTGTTTTGGGGTGAGGTGTCAGGGCCATGAACCCCTGAAGGAGCAGACTGCACAGAAGGACTGTACCAGGAGCGATTGTATGACTGCCCTGAAGCTTTTCTCTCACTGGGGGTTTTTTTGTGCGATTTCTTCAACAACTTTTTTTTTTTTTTTTTTGCAGATGGCCTGATGGGATCCACTAATTGTCATTTATTTATTTTTTTTGTAAGGGAAGAAGAGTTTTTGCTTTTCCTGGTGTGTTTGCTATTGATTCTCTCTGCTCTCCGCCACTCTGGAGTTGGGGGCCGTCCCCCTCCCAGGCATTGCCGTACTTTCTGTGCAGACCCCTGTGTCGCTCTGTGCAGTCTTTCTCACTGAATAAATTGCTACAAAGCTATTAGCCTCAATGCCACACTCTGCTGCTCCTGCTTTCCTGCACCCACCTCCACCCCGCAATTGATCCAGCCTGCTGTCTGTTTGCTGCAGTCCAGACTGCCTAGCGCCGCTGCGCACAAATTACTTTAAAATTGAATTGTTTAAAAACGGTTTATAAACATTCCCTCCCCTTGGTGATATTGTCCGTTGTGCCAGGCAGAGCTGGGAGCTTTTATGTGATTTTACCTGGCCCAAGGTTTCTTCATTCTTTGTGTGATTTTTTTTTTTCTTTTCTGTGCAGTGCTTGCTGGCAGCTTTGTCTCGAGAGGCGTCAGGATGATTCTTTTTCTGTTGATGTGGTTGAACTAGAGGTGTTTCAGAGATACAGCCTGGTGTGGTCTTCTTGGAGGTGCTTAACTGCTGTGTCCCGGGGTACTGGCAGATCTGCAGCAGTGTGACGTTCATGATGCTGAGGATTTGGAGTGCATCCTTCTGAAGAACCTGGGAAAGCGAGGAGCGCAGTGCTCCTCTACCCAAAGCTGAGGGAGATGTGCTCACCTACACAGGTGTGGATGTGAAAGCTGCTGTGGACACCTCTTAGGGAGGCTGCCTGGCCACAGGAGCCCGTTTGAGCAAATTACACAGGGACTCTCTCTGTATCATAAACATCCATGGCTGTTTTCTGGGCGGATGCAAAAGAGGCTTTGCAAGTGCTACATGAAGAAGGTTTGGAAAAGGGAAATAATTTTGCAGGTAGTTTTTAAGTATCATCCCGGGAAAGGTGTGTTTGTACAAAAGGTGGTACAGTGCTTCCAACAGCTGGTGATGTTCCTTTGTTTCTCACTCATCATCCATCCCCTCCAAACTCCTCTTCTCTCCAAACACTCACACAAGAGCCCTTCTAAAGCAACATTTATCTCAAGTGCTGCTATATCAGGATTCATCGATCTTGTCATAAGATCATCCACACCAAATGGAAGCTCTAAGGGTGGAAGGGTGACACACGCGCTCTGTTCCTCTCAGCCTGTTCTTTGGTGTTGCCAAGAGACTGACTCTGGGGTAGGACTTAGTTGGATCGTACTTTGCAAGGTGACCCATCTCAGAACCTTCTCACCATGGAGTGACCCAGTTCAGTGTGATGATCTGTCTCTGGGACATGCCAAGGACCCAGCTAAGCAACTGGAGTGGGTTTGTCCTCAGTCCCCTGGCACCCTCTTAACCAGTTTGCAAATCCTTGTGGAAATCTGCCTGAATTCAGTCTTCTTCTAGGGTTCCTCGTTCCTGCTCTTCCCCAGTGGTCCTTGGTCCTGCAGTCTCTGCCTCTGTACTACCTGTTACATCTTCTGGGGTGTACCCTGGCTGTGTCTTTCCAACACTTGCAATCCTGCTCTTGTGTTACGCTGAGAGTGGTTTGAACGTGCTCCTCCAGGAATATCTTCTATGCCTACAGCCCCTCCTTAAACTCTTCTCTAATGGCTTGTCTGCAAGAAGTGACGGTATAAAAGGGCAGTAGACATATCTGGCATTATGAAGTCTTACTGAGTAAGCCTGTGACCTTCCCCTTGTAACCTTTCTGCCCGCTCTGACCTCCTCCCCTGTTGTCTGCTGATGGCAAACTTAATGGTGCTGCATCAAACTGGATTTAGGATTGTATCATCGTGATGCCTGTATGTGTTTCTTCTTTGGGAATACCTTTGGGCACTTGACTAATAGTTATAGTAATAATAATATAAAGTTAGTGTGGTTGATGGGTCTTATATTGACAACCTTGAAGCTCACCTAGAGAACTTAACCCAGGTGGTGCAAATTTATTTACAAGTTTTTGTTCAGATAGGACCACCTTTAAGTGCAGGCAGCAATTTCAGTCTCAGTTTAGGTGTTGTTTTTTCTGTTGCACTGTCAAGCAGGAGGCTATCATGCTGCCGATGTCTACGGCAGGCTCAAAAACAGGCTCAGCAATAAACCTATCTATCAGGAAATTCTTGGTTCACTACTGATGTGGGTCCAGATCTGAGCTTGAGGTGAGGTGCTCCTGTCATCATGTTGTGGTCCCAGCCCTACTTCTTATCCTCAAACTCTTTCTTTGCATCTTTTTTCAAATGTTTTTACTCCTAGAGTTTTATTTCCTCTCTTCTCCCAAGGACAAGAGAAGTAAATTTGCACAAACAACGTTATCTATCTGTATTTTACGGTACTCACCTTGTGAGCACTGCTCTGGCAGGGGGGTTGGATTAGGTGATCTTTCAAGGTCCCTTCCAATCCCTAACATTCTGTGATTCTGTGTGCCACAGGTAGATGCCATCCCAAATCTACTTAAGTTTACATGGTTGTAAACTGTCCTTGTTGGAGAGGACATGACAAGGAATGGTACGAGGTACAGGCTGAAACCTGCTTGCCTGAAGGGCCAGCTGAACTTGGGCAAATTGAGCATTCCTTGTTGAGGTTTGTGAAGACAGCATCGAGAGGAGAGAGCTGGAATCCTGCCATCACCCACAATAATGTTATAAACCAGAATCTTCTCTGTTGGTGGAGGTTACTGGAGGCTCTCCATCAGGTTTTCCTGTTAGAACTTCTTCACTTTTGCCTGAATGCTGAAATGATCTTTGGTCCAGAGAGAAAAGACAACATTGCAGTCTGTGTTTGCTTTTGCCAAGTACAACTGTAGAATACCCTGTTCTGTTCCTTTGGTGCTTGTGGTCCTCTTCTGGAAGTGGGAAAGGTGGGTCCCAGTCACTTGGTTCACATAAAGGTGTCCCTGACCATCACCATTACCTCTTGCTCCCCCAAGAATGGTACTGCAGGCCTGGTCCTCCATGTATATCTAATGAGGTTCTGTAAATGACGTATTTTCTTCAGACCGAACAGAACATTTATTTGCAAAGAAATAGAGAAAATATGCAGTAGAATAACGATCTCTTCCAGTCTGTGCTGATTTTTTTTTTCATCTCATCGTGGTTGTACCCCTGCCTTACATCCCTGCCTCTGGGACTGAGTCGCCCACCTGGGACCTGCTTCTGCTCTTTGCTCCTCTCCTTCCCTTGTGCATGCTGTGTGGTGCTCATCCTGCAGCTCTTGGACATAGATTTTAGTATTCAGGAAGTTGGGAAGTTTGGCTGTCCTTGGACTAATTAGTTCATTAAGCACAGGGGAGCTCAGATTACAGTTCAAACGGCTGTAATTTGACTGAGCTTGAGACAATGCAAGATAATTCAGTAGTAAAATTGTCTCTATTACTTTGGCTGAAAAGTAACTATTCAATTTGACTTGAATATTTAATTTTCAGAATGTAAGGGTTAGATATTAATATAGACTTGGAAGAGAGTTCATCACTTGTAAGACTGCACTGAGAGTTCTTCACATGCCGAGATCAATGCTTGAAGTCAGGCACGTCTTTCTCGAAATTCTCCTCTGAACAAATAATTGGCCTCATCGAAGAGGCGACTCGGTAAGATTTAATTGCTTATTTTTGTAGGAGGTCCTCTCAAATGGTCATCTGGTCTTAAATCCTGTGGATATCTATAAAATTTTGGAGGTGAGGGGAACTCCAAGTATCTACCTTCATTACCCAGACTAATAACCTTTGCATGTGCTGACGGAGATCTTTTGCTGGGGGGACAGCTGTGAGAAGCCCTCCCTGAATAAGCATGGTAGAAATGCAAAGACCAGAACACCCAAAGGATTCAAAATAAAGCAACCTGCAGTGAAAGCCTTCACTTTTCTCTCTCCTGGTGACAGATGTTGGAGTCCAGGTATTGCATGGAGTGGGCTGAATCAGCCACAGCCCAGCGCGCATG
>NW_010296308.1:20688-30996 GCF_000700745.2 Antrostomus carolinensis | reverse complement strand
CTGCCAGCCCCCGCAAGGAAATCATAAAGAGTGGTGTTTTCATGCTTTTAGTGGTTTTGTGTAAGGCATGGCTGAGGTGAAAAAAATAATTTTTTGCCTGCCTAAGATGGGTAAATGGAGTATTTTATCTTTTTTTTATTTTCAGTATTATGTGCCTGCATCTATTCCAATAAGGAAAAACAATGTTAATTGGAACATTTTTAAGGGGTTTGTAGTAAATGAGAACAAACATTACCAGGCTGAGAAATTTAAAGGAAATTTGGACAAAATACTAGTGGTGGTTTTAGTCAAAATATCAGAGTTTAGGGACTTCCAGGATTGTTTTTTGTTAGTTTAAACTTGTTGAGCATGGCAAGAATCGAAGGCAGTTGGTGGGTGACTTCTGCGTTAGCTGAGATCGCAGGGCAGCGTGAGCGTGCGGCGGGTTGAAGGCAGGGCTGGCCTGCTAGTGCCTTTTATTTTTCCTGTGAAAGAAGTCAGGTTTGAGCATCACATAAGTAATGGATCAAAAATATATAGTTTTGAGACCTTTCTTGCTCACTGTTGCATCGATGTCTGCGACCTGCGTGGGTGTGTTAAGGCAGCATATTAGCAGATCCTCACTGGAACCAGGTCCTTCCCCCGTGAGCCAGCAGTCTGCTTTCAGGGAGCACCAAGCTGAGCTCTTTCTGCTGCAGATAATGATGTTGCACTGGGGTACATGCTGAGGTACCAGACAGCTGAGGCTGCTTATTCTGGATTGATAAATAATTTAGGGTTTATAAAGACTTCGGTTGAGAATGTGTTGAACAGAGCAAAGGGACATGGCAACACCCTAACGCTGACTCCAAACTTATTTGAAGTCTGGGCAGAGGTCGTGTTTTCTGGTGGTTTTTTCATTTGGTCCTATTTCTTCAGTTCTACACTTTTTCTCCTCTAGCCTCTTAGTTCTTATACTGGACACCTTTAAATCAACCAGAGAATGATGCATTGGGTTCATAGAATCCCAGACTGGTTTGGGTTGGAAGGGACCTTAAAGCTCATCCAGTTCCAACCCCCCTGCCAGCAGCAGGGACACCTTCCACTAGACCAGGTTGCTCAAAGCCTCATCCAACCCGGCTGAGAACACTTCCAGGGAGGAGCAGCCACAGCTTCTCTGGGCAACCTGGGACACTGTCTCACCACCCTCACACCAAAGAATTTCTTCCTTTCATCTCATATAAATCTCCCCTCTTCCAGTTTCAAGCCATCACCCCTTGTTCTGTCACTCCCTGCCCTTGTCCAAAGTCCCTCCCCAGCCTTCCTGGAGCCCCTTCAGGTACTGGGAGGCCACTAGAAGGTCTCCCCGGAGCCTTCTTTTCTCCAGGCTGAACAGCCCCAACTCTCTCAGCCTGTCCTCACAGCAGAGCTGCTCCAGCCCTCGCATCATCCTCGTGGCCTCCTCTGGACTGGCTCCAGTAGGTCCATGTCCTTCTGCTGTTGGTGGCCCCAGAACTGGCTGGACCACTGCCGGTGGTGTCTCAGGAGAGTGGAGTAGAGGGGCAGAATCCCCTCCCTCGACCTGCTGGCCACAATTTCATTTATTTCTTCTGTGTTTGCTTCTTTGCTTGAAGACCCTCAGTAGGCAAGGGGTTAACAGCATCCTCATGGTTCTTCCAGTTACCCCATCAGGACTGTTTAAAAATTAGCTTCTCCCCACTTAGAGCACTATAATTAGGATACAGGAGTTGTGGGGAATGATTTCACAAAGTGACTTGGTGTACTCGCCCATGCACCCCAGGGAGCCAGGCAATTATGCATACATAATTCTACACTTTGAATATTTTCTCTTTCTCTGCATAATTTCTCTCTATTCATCTTTCCAGTGTCCTTCTGAGATAAACTTAGAAGTCTCAGCTTTCAGAATTTAAAAAAAGATCCTGTGCCTGCATGTGCAGTATTTGCATTTAACCCAGCAGCATCTCTGGGATGGAACGGAGGGGTGAGGCTGGGGAGGATTGGGAAGGAGCCTGGGAAAGGAAGCAGGAGAAGCCCGTCAATACGACAGCACAACCACCCTGGCTGGGGAATGAACAACCACCCTGGCTGGGGAATGATCAGAAAGAGGTGGTGAGGAGTATTTAATTCCCTAACTCATTCATCATTTAGGCTTTGCTGTGGCCAAGCTGCTGTTTTGCTGGGGCAGGTGCTATGTGAAGGTTTCTCTGGTCCCCATAGACATTGCCTTAAGCCCTGTGCTTTCAGTTCTCACACAGGGCAGTGAAAGGTCCCTTGAGCTGTTGGTAGTTGTGGTGGTTTGGGTGGATTCACCCTTTTTGCTTGCAACCAAACACAGCCTGCTCTCTCACCTTCCCCACCACCTTGCCCAGGGAGTAGGGGAGAGAACTGGAAGGAAAAGGGCAAGGAGACTCATGGGTTGAGATAAAAACTATTTTCTAATTAAAATACAATGATAATGATAACCATAGTGATAACAAAATATACAAATGAGTGCTGCCCAGTGCAGTTGCTCACCACCCGCCCAGCCTGTCCCAGCCAGTGATCCTGGAGCCGAGACAGTCCCCAAACCCTGGAAGAGCGAGAGCCCAAGTGATCCCCAAGAGAATACCCCTGTCTTCCAGTCAACCCTGGTTAATATACTGACATGACATGATGTGATATGGAATATTTCATTGGCACATCCAAATGTCAATTTGGGGTTTTGCTAATTACTATGCTTCCCCCTCCCAGTCCTGATGCAGCTGTGAACCAGCCAAACACGATGGCCTTGAGCTCCAGCAGCAACTCATAACATTAGTACTTTTATCAACATTCCTCTCCTCGCATTTGTTATGAGAACCAAAACACTGAAACCAAAACAGCTATTCTGATTACTAAGAAGAAAATTAACTCTATCCTAGCAAAACCAGGACAGTAGTTCTTGGTTTCCTTCCACCATCCTTGGGTCAAAAAACGTGACGCGGTGCTCAGTCACCTGCACGTGGTCAGCCGTAAGCTCATAGCTTTGATGTGGGAGACTTCAGTCCTTGCTGTGAAGAGAGATGTCTCTGTGGTTTGTAGTAGCTGGTGTGAGCAGCTGCTCTGTTTTAAAGAAGAGCTGGAATTTGAGTCCCCTCATCTTTGCTGGTCAGGGATTGCGGTTTGGGAGCCGGGGTGACGCGGGGAGCAGGCTGGGTGCCAGGCTGTGTGCTCACCCCGCACACACGGGTGCTCAGCAGCAGAGCCTGGTTCGGACCTTTCTGCCTCGGCGGGCAGTGGATGCACACTGGCACTGTGCCTCAGAACATTACGGAGCTGACCCTTTTAGATGCAAGTGTATTTTGGTTTCTAATATCCTGCTCATGCTGTTCTCAGTGAATTTATTGCAACGTGATAAGCAAAACACAAAGTAACTGCCAGCATATTTCCACTGTCTTCAGAGTCAGTTTATCTTTATAAACTTGCTGTTGACGTGATGCAATTTCTCCCTGTTGCAGTGTAGCTGTATAGCAGCAAAGTTGTGATAAAAGACAACTTGTTGAAGGGATTCTTTGTCATACTCCTGAATCATCTGTGATTCCTTTTCTTTCCCCGGTGCCAGAAGTGTGCTGGTGCTTTGCAATTATACCCACACTTGATGCCTTTTTCTTCTTTTTTTTCTCTCCCTTTCTCTCAGAGATTCAAATTCCCTATTATACCCTCATTCATTCTCTCTCTCTTTTGGTTTCTTCTTCTCCATTTTTTTTTTTTTTTTATTTTATCCACCACCACCTCAAGACACTGAAGCTCTAACTGCTTGACTGTGGTCTAAGCAAAAGCCACTGTTCTACTTCCCAAAGAAAGCTCATTGTGTGGTGCCATGAAAAAAGGTTTAAACAACACAAGGGAATAAAGGCACCACATTTCTCTGAAAGTTTTTCTTTTCCTTTTTTTTAAAAAAAGATATTATTTTTAAAGGAATAATACATAAGCTGCTAGGAAAGGGCAGAAATGTCTCCTGCTTCTCTCTAGTCGTGCCTGTGAGACTGTGAAATTCTAAGGAAACCGACTTTTTACATTGGAACTGGAAAGCTAGACCACCCCACCTCCAAACCTTTGCTGTTCTCTGCATTACTCTCATAAGCCTCACAAAAAAAATCCTAAAATTGTTCCCAAACAGCACAGAATCAGAGCTTAAAAGGCAGTAGCGTAATTACTCAGTCCTTTTTTTGGTACCAGTTTATAGCAATCTTATGTAAGATGCTCAAATACTCTCAAAGAGACCTTTTTAGCCACAAGAGCTCGGTTATTCTGCTATCAGCAGAGTAACTGGAGACTGGCATCAGTACCAGTGAGTGATGGGTTTGGATCCTGGCTGCAGGATCCAGTACAGTGGGGACAGACCCTGGATGTGCTGGACCCATAGTCCCAGCCACCAACCCCCTGGTACATGCTGCACCCATCCACACCACCTTGCTCCTGCATACATCCATCCCTTCCTGGTCAAAAAGGCTTGGAGGCAGCATTTTAAAAATTATTAATATTAGTAGTATTAATTTTAAAATTATTTTAAAATTATTATTATTATTATTTTAATATTATTGTTGTTGTTGTTATTATTCCTATTATTTTCTGTGTTGGCAGAATCTTATCTAGCTGTATTGCTGCCACCTTGGGTGATAAGTCACAATCCACGTGTGTTTGAGCATCAGTGAGTGAAGTTTGGCAGGTGACAATTGTTTGGCACCAGGCTTTCCCCTGCGTCGGGCATCTTTATCCACAACAATTCCCTCCAGCGGGACGGTGTGAAAGATTGAGCCTTGTCTTCTGCCAAACACATGTGCTGGGAGGGGAAAAAGGGGAAAAGAGGGAATTTTGTCAGCTCTTCCCATCAGTGTGCAGCATTACTGTAATAGCATCACGCTATTTAAATAAAAGGAATTTAAAAATGCAGCTCTCTTTTCACTGCTGGTGGGGACTGATTACTGCTGTCACTGTGCTGGACAGGGACAATGATATCCACCAGCTCCACTTGTGAGTTTTGTTACTTTTCCAGTGATGTCTTTCCCACTCTTACAACTTCATACAGTGCTGCGGATTTGGTGCACCTTAAATGCAGAGGAGGGGGGAGTTCAAGCAAAATACCTACTTTAATTGAAGCTAAAAAAGAGGAAATGTTTATTTTGATCGTAGCTATGTTGTGCCAGAGGAGGTTTAGATTGGATCTGAGGAGAAACTTTTTCACCAAAAGGGCAGTCAAGCATTGGAACAGGCTGCCCAGGGAGGTGGTGGAGTCACCATCCCCGGAGGGATTTAAAAGATGAGTAGATGATGTGCTGAGGGACATGGTTAAGAGGTGGAATTCGTAGTGTTGGGTTCATGGTTGGACTCGATGATCTTAAAGGTCTTTTCCAACCACTACAATTCTGTGTGTGGTTCTGTGTAAAACAATGCTTTTCTTAAGCCTGAAGTTGCACCTAAACCTACTCATGTTTCCCTGTGAATATTTATTTTTATTTCTATTTGTGCTTTGCTTCTGCAATAAATAGGCTTGGTGCAAGGGTAAGGATGCTTCTGTCTGGCAAAGGCACTTTCCTGCAGTGAAATGAAAGTGTTATTGTTTTGTTTCCAGTAATACCGCAGCCAGTGATCTTCAGTTATTTTCATAATAACACAGAGAAGGAAAACCACCTTATATATTGGCATCCTCGGTCAATACAGTGACCGAGGTCATAAGTGTCAACTTTAAAGACGGTAGTAGTCTGGTTTGCAAATTAGGGGAGTTTGTGGCTTGGTAATGTTAGGGAAGAAAGCTAACGTGCATTTACAGATGTAACTGCAATCTCAGCCACTTCTGTTAACTGCCCATGACATACCTCTCTTCCCCTCTCAGCACAGGAGCTACAGAGCTGTTGTTATGATCTAAACCACAGTAATTAATCTGTGCTTAGAGATATCATGAAGCGAGCTGAATTTTTGTAATTTCTCCTCCTTTTCATAGTGGCTTCTCCAGCAGGACTCTAGAAGTGCCCTCGTGGAGCTGAGACACCTTCACAATGCTTTGCTTCTTCCTGGTGAGAAATAATGTGATGAGAACAAGGAGCTGGCGTTGGGATGTGCAATGCTAACAGGCAGAACACGTCCTTTCGGTGACAGGACAAGGGGCAATGGGCACAAACTGGAACACCAGAAGTTCCAGACAAACTTGAGGAAAAACTTCTTCACTGTGAGGGTGATGGAGCCCTGGGACAGGCTGCCCAGAGAGCGTGTGGAGTCTCCATCTCTGGAGATGTTCAAACCCACCTGGACACTTTCCTGTGCAACCTGGTGTAGGGACCCTGCTTTGGCAGGGGGGCTGGACCGGATGATCTCCTGAGGTCCCTTCCAACCCCACCATTCTGTGATTCTGTGATTCCAGCCATGGCCTCCATGGTACTCCTCTTTGTCCTCCCGGGGGTGGAGACCTACCCCTGCCACCCCGATGGCAGCACAGGGTGCCCTTTGGTGGAGAAGATGCCAGCGTGTTTGGGATGCTGGCATGGTGTCCGGGCTGGTGACACACATGCAGATCACATCTCCTGGCCAGGCTTGCCCAGAATTGCCAATCTGGACTCAAAGAAGTACTATGGATGCTGCATCTTGGCAAGCGAGGGCTGGTGACAGATGCTAACTTCGTTTTTCAGTTTTCCCAGTATAACTGCATTTGGGCTTTGAGAGGTTGTTATTATTAGCATCGTCGTTCAAATCTTTTCAGGACAAAGTGCCCTCAGCCCAGAAGGGAGCGTGGACTGCAGCTTCTAGCTCTGGACTCTCAGCAGGCTCGACCCAGGATCCTGGACTGCCAGCTTGCTTGCTGCCTTCAAAACTATTCTTCTTCTTTCACCCGGCAGTGCAGCTTCTCAGGAGGTCATAAGGTTTGACACAGACAGATGTGTCTCAAGCACACGATGCTTTTCAAACATTCTGTGTTGCAGTGCTGGCACGTGCGTGACTCACGCGAGACATGACTTTCTGGTTGCAGATGTTCCTCTGCAGCCTGCCTGACAGAGGGAAAGCCTCTCTGTGCGGTCACCAGCATGTCCACAGACACGGCCTGCCTGCCTCTAGCAGATACACAGCCACCTGGGGTTGTACGTGCCATAAATTGTATTATTTCATGATAGGCTTTCATTATCTGAACTTACACAACCTATTTCTACCATGGTACCTCTCCGTCAGTGGGAGGTAGGAGCATGTTATTTGTTTCATCGACTTGTTTGCTTAACTTTAACTGGCATAGTATTTAAATAGAGCATCTCCCTGTGCATGTCTTGTCTATCTCGGCACTTGTTCCTGTTGGTGTTACTCTCCTCCTCCTCCTCACATTCCCCCGCCTGTGTTGTAGCACCTGTCGCATTTTGCCACAAATTAGAGTGTAAAATTTTCACAGCGGGGATAATTTGTGCCTGTGCAGCTTTGAGCATCGCAGGGCAGGATCCTGCCTGGGGTCTGTGGATACCACACAGGATCCTGCCCAGGGTCTGTGGGTACCACACAGGATCCTGCCCAGGGTCTGTGGATACCACACAGGATCCTGCCCAGGGTCCATGGGTACCACACAGGATCCTGCCTGGGGTCCGTGGGTACCACACAGGATCCTACCCGGGGTCCGTGGGTACCACGCAGGATCCTGCCCAGGGTCTGTGGGGACCACGAGAGGGTCCATGGGTACCACACAGGATCCTGCCCGGGGTCCGTGGGTACCACACAGGATCCTGCCCAGGGTCCATGGGTACCACACAGGATCCTGCCCGGGGTCCGTGGGTACCACACAGGATCCTGCCCAGGGTCCATGGGTACCACACAGGATCCTGCCCGGGGTCCGTGGGTACCACACAGGATCCTGCCCAGGGTCCATGGGTACCACACAGGATCCTGCCCAGGGTCTGTGGGTACCATGTGCGGCAGTGGGGAGGGCACCGGCAGGGATCCAGCAAGGGGAGATGGTGGCAGGTGATTGTTCTTTTAAGCCCAGACAACATTGTGAAATACCATCGGCAACTTTGAAAAGTTGTTGCTTCGGTTCCTGAAGGACCTTCTAGCTGGATTCCCTGGCTTTAGCCTTCACACTGGCTTTTTGCTTGGATGCTCTTGCCTACAATGATGGTGAAACTGCCAGTGCCTGGCTGCACCTGCACGTCAACCTCCACAGACGCACTTGTGTTTGGTGTAACATGGTGTGGAAATCCCACTCTGTCACCCAGTGGAAGCACTCTGGTTTTGAAAAATGTGAGGTCAGTGCATGTTTATAGACATTTAACATCTCATTTCACTGGGTGCAGCCTCTCCTCCTAACAGCAGGCAGCGGTTCTGCACAGGGAGGGTGAGAGGGGAAGGGGCAAGAGGCAGCGGTTCTCCCCGTGGCTTCCCGCTGACTTTGGGTTGTAAAGGGATAACCTGGAGTTTCCAGAATATCCAGAGTGCCACACACCTTCCTGTTTACTGGAGAATAGATTAGGGAGCCATTCGCCGTAGAGGGAAGTTCACTTCCCCAACTGCATTGTGTGAAATCTGGACACGGATATCTGGGATATGCCAAAGGCAGGCAAATCCGAGTCCTTTTTTTATCACAATACTCTTTGATTAAGTTCATTATAGCAACTGGTAGCAGCACTACTGTTAAGATTTGAGTTGGTATTTTTGTCTCACAGGCTGCAACTCAGTGTTCAAGCTGTTAGCCCAGATGCAATTTAAAAAAAAAAATTTTTAAAAATTGAAAACCAAAAATGGGGCTTAGCCATTGAGCCATTTTAAAGCTGTGTTTTTACGAGATAGATTTTAACTTACTGTGGAGTATTTTTATGGATGATCCGTGTCTATGCATTATAAGGATTTCAAGAATATGTGACTTCCAAAAATTTTCCTGTTCTGCTTGAGTTTTTTTTTTAACTTGTAGTATGAGAAAAGGCTCATGAGTATAAAAGGGACCTTTATGTAGTGAATTGGTACCAAATACAATGATTATATGCATACTATTTTAAATCCAATTTAATTTGCCATCCAAACCCATTTGTTTGTTTAGTTTGAACCTCTGTAAAAAGAGGGAGATAATGCAATGTCTTGTAGCTTTGTATTTCCAAGCAAATCAATGTCATTTAATGCAGTGGTGACATGATGCAGGTAAACCAGAACAGGAGCTGTAGCAACTGTGAACGCGTAAGGATGAGGTCAGGGTAAAATATGAACAGACTGGATAAATGGTAAAAGATAAGGAATCCTTACATGTTCAGAAATTGTAAGACTGGCTTAAATCATGCGATTTAAAAAGCCAAAATACTTCTTTGATATGCTTGTTTTTTTAAGACTCTAGGTTGTACTTGGTTCATATTTTCAAGTATTCCTTTGCAGTCTGGTGGGCTAGACACATGCTTTTGTTTTAGGCGAGACTGTCATGTCATCGCTTGACTCTGGGAGCTCAAGCATTTGGAAAAACACCAAACAGTCAGAGCTGATCACATTGGGTGAGCAGGAAGCACTAAATTTAGATCATTTAAAATCCTTCACTCTACAGTGCTGCTAGATTGTTAACTGAGGTGAAAAAAGAATTGAAGTACTTGGTGAGTTTCAAATTGATAGCATCCTGTTAAATCTTAGCATAAAATTCAGTGGCACTTCACCTCCCTCCCACAATCAGATCTAAAGAGCGAGAGGAACGATGTCATTTTTTGTTCCCAAGCTATACAAAGAAGGCAGATCAGGGATCTATTAATGAAGTATTAGCAAATCAATGCCACAAAAAGCAACAGTAAGCTAGAAGAGAAATCTGTGCTGGTAGGCAGGGGAGTTACAGCAGTGACCTGACATGACTGAGCCAATTCAACCCAGAGATCTGGTTGCTATTGAGAGAAAATATTACTCGCTCAAAGAAAGGAGGACGAAAGCCCTTCAGTAGGATGGAGTGGCACCATCTGTGACACCTGCATTCAGTAATGGGCACGGTAGATAATAGGCAAAGAGATTGTACAGCAAAACATGCGTCATTTACCTTGGAATAAAGAGGTTTAATTTCTGAAAGGCTCTCGGCACATCTTGAAGTAAATGGGAGCCAAGGGCATTTGTCACCTGGCAGAGTGAGACACGTCACCGGACTACTCTCCCCTGTGTAAATAAATCTTACCGGGGCTTGGGTTTGCACATGGAAGTTTCCTGCTTGTCCTTGGGCTAACACAGCACGGTGAGTTCCTGTGGGAAACTGGCTGGACCTGGAGCATCAGTGCCGAGGTGAAAGGTGGACAGGTCACCAAAAATCATGACTGCGAGCCTTTTTTGCCCAAGGGAGTGCTGAAAAAATCCAGGTGCTCCCAGTCCATTGGCACTGCTGTTGTCCATGTG
>NW_010296308.1:13815-20663 GCF_000700745.2 Antrostomus carolinensis | reverse complement strand
CACAGAGATGTAGATTGAGCACCACCACCCTTACCCCCTTAGTTACTGCACCCAGTTCTGTGGGTCACTTCGGGTAACACAACAAATGTGTTGTCATAGGTTATTTCCTTGATGCAAACCTCTCTATTAAAGAAAAGACCAGGAAAAGGTTTATATTCTCAGATTTTAAAGATAGCTTCAGTCAACATGAACCTTGGAGATCTTTGCCTTGAGCTGTGGTTCCTGGGGTTTGCAGTTACTTCCTCGCTTCTTTGGATTAATTTTTTTTCGGCTGCAATACTCAGCAAAAGCCCTGTAACTACATGCGTGGTAATCTGAGCTGTACGTATTTTCTAGCACAGATTTCCATTGTTTCAGGCATCTTTTTTCTGGGCATGGTTTTTCTCCTGCACACAAGTGCTTTGCTCTTTCCCATCAGATGGGGTTTACCTCCCAGTTCAGCTTTGCAGCCAAGGCACCACTACAGCCTTTGCTGGGCCCTGGACTGTGTTTGATTGCAAAATCCTAGTGCTGCAGGATGCCAGGACGCCTGGCATCTCGTCCCATGGGTTTTCTCCAGCTTCCTAAACCTATTAGATGTAAGTGAGGTCTGTCATTTCTAGCAAGTTATTCCCAGACAAATAGCGGTGAAAATGTTTTACGGACTTAATCACTGCAAGTGGTTTAATTGCTTCTTTTCTATAGTGCTTAGTTTTTGCTCTGGTAAGCAACTCCTCTGTCAAGACCTTTGTGTTTTTCAGGTGGGGGTAAACCCAAAGCAGAAGCCCTAAGTGTCACCCATCCCATAAAAAAATTTTAAACCAGGGATGAGCCAGGCTGCAGCTCTCAGGGTGCTATGTCCTGCTCTGCTTGCCGCTGATAGAGCTCTGGTGAGCCACACAGTCTATGCAGTGTTTTAAAATATTGACAAACTTGAAAATAAACCTTTTCCAACACAACCCAAGTCCTTCAAAACTGCATCCAGGAGCGTGTGAGGGACTGGCCGGTCCTGACAGCTTCTGTTCTCATTTAGGTGGTGACAGCTTCCACCTTGCTGTGCCCAGGGTAAATTGGCTCTTTTTGAAACAACTCACATTTCTTCGGGTCTGGTTTGAGCTTTGCAGCCCTGAGCTTACCACAGCCCATTTATCAGTTCCTGCTCAGAGATTTTTAGCATGCACCAGGACATCATGTGGGTTTAACAAACAGGCTGAGAGACGTGCCGTTCAGTACCTTCTCCATTAACCTCTCCAACGTGGCAAGCCAAAAGCCATCACTTTCGGTTGCTGCAGACCTTGTCCTGATGTGAAAGCAGCCTGTCCCCTGTGCGTTAGATGTACATGCCAATCCCTGTTTTTAAGATCCAGGGTGAAAAACTGGGCTCTGCCTGCTGCATCATTCACAGCATCACCTCTCCATGGGAATGGACAGGAATCCTCTAAGTGACTTTAAGATGTTGTGCTAATGTCTTTTCCTTAAACAAGAGCTGTGGACACAGCTGGAGGACTAGTTTAAGACTTAATTTATACATTGCTCTTAAGTTTCTTCAGTGGGTTGTCGCTCTCGTCTTCCTTGCCAAGACATAGGCTTGCTTTTTCATGGTGCCTCTAGACCATGAGGGAGAATCCTCTCCATTCTTCAATCGGGAAAACCTCTCCATTTCATCAGCAGAAGCCTGCAGTGATGGCAAGTTGTTGTATTTGACCATGTGGTGCTGTGGCAGCACAAGACCAGCTGCCCAGCACCTCTGCCCACTCACTCTTTGTTCCCACCACAGTTTTCCTCCATGCTGGAGTTCACCAAGCTCCTGTGTTGCAACTGCATTTTGTTCAGCAAAGAGAAGATTCGATCAATTCCTGCTTTGGAGCTGTAGGGGCTTGTGCAGGTAGAGTTCACCGGAGGTCCTGGACCATGGCAAAGGTTTTGGTTGCTTCCCATCCCACCCCTAGCCGAGGCTCAGCCTGTTCCCTGCTTCCCCATCCCCACCAGCTCCTGCTCCTGCTGCTGCTCCCAGGGGCGGAATCGCTTATTTGCTGCAAATCAAATGCCCTCACATCATTTGCTTTAACCAAGATACCTTGGAAAGAGGATATAAAGTCTATAAAGACTGAATTTATCACACATGTTTAGGAGCATTTTTTTTCCCCACAGTTATTAGCCCTTATGAAATTCCAGGTTGTTTTAGGCAGCCTGTTATCTTTGTGATCTGAAGCTCTGTACTAATTTCCAGGAATCTAGATCTTCACAATGAACTTTGTCTTGAGATGGATGTGGCGTTTTACTGGTACAGATCCCCGGGGTTCATTTCCCCTGAATCACAGGAAGATTCTAGCGACCAAACCCAGGCTCTTCTCCCAGACTTCCCAGCCAGCATTTACCCAATACACTTCTTACCCATGTCTTTAGTTTTAAAAGCTTGCTGCATGGTTGGAATGCATCTTGGCTTTCAGCTCCGTTTCCACTTTATGGTAGTGGGGATTTTGGTTTTATTCCTTTTATTCCTTTTTTTATGCACATGTGTCCACTGCTCTTGCAGTGGTAGCCAACCTCTTTCCATCAGCAAAGACATGAGAGCTCTTGAGCTTCGAGCAGAGGCTGCTCTCGTTGAAGTTTTCTGGTTTTCTGTAAGATCTGGGTGGCATTGTGGAATTATCTATCTGAAACAGTGGTGCTTTGCACTGTGTCCTTTGTGTTCCTTGTGTGACATAAAAATGCATGTAAAATGGAAGCTGCACCATGGAGCTGCTCAGAACCTTACTATTATAGGTAAGTCCTAAAGGGATAAGGGCAGCCTAAGTGAGTGATTCGGTCTAGGTATTCCTTAACTCAAAAGATACTCTACTGTGCATCTTATGTATAGAACTCCTCTTTGTCCCTAGACACCATCTCTTATCCGTTAATTTGATTTAAATGAGGTGAAGTGAAACCCGCACAACGCGTTTTACTGGACTTCCATCAAATTGCTCAACAATAGCAGCACTTGCGGTGCATACAAATATGTCTTTCCTCTCTCTGAGTGAAAGTAATTTATCAACAAGTGGTCCTTGTCCCTGTACCGTGGAAAGTCTTTGTGAAATACACTTTTTACAGCAGGCTATGATTAGTACAACATGTTTCTCCTGTTACAGATATGCTGTATTTCTTTTTAAAATGTTAAGATGCAGAAGAATGAAAAGGAAGCATGCAGTTTGGAATAATTTTTGAAGGGGAAAGCTATCCATTGTACAGCCCCTCCTTGGAATGAATAGATCTGCATTAAACGTGCTCTTGAACTTGATGATGGACTTTGATTTAATCCATTGTAGAGGATATTTCACCAGTGTAAGTGCACAGAAGGGAAGAACTGGGTGATTTATCCTTCTACATCAACCTTTGTGTTTGTCAGCCAGCAGTGAGGGTGTTGTTCCCCTTCCCTTTTAATCCGTTGTTTAGGACACTCAGTAATTGGGACACCCTTCAGCATATGGGAGGCAGATTCTTCTGCCAGATGCAACACCCTACACTTGCCCTTATTATATTTCATTAAGTTTTTCCCTGCCCAGCTCTCCAGCCTGTCCAGGTCTCTCTGGATGGCAGCACAGCCTTCTGGCGTGTCAGCCACTCCTCCCAGCTTTGTGTCATCAGCAAACTTGCTGACAGTGCACTCTATTCCCTCATCCAGGTCACTGATGAATATATTGAATAATACTGGTCCTAGTACTGACTCTTGAGGGACTCCACTAGATACAGGTCTCCAACTAGACTCTGCCCCATTGACCACCAATCTCTGGCTTCTTCCCACCAGCCAGTTAACAGTCCATAAAGTTGGGTGCCCATCCATCACTTGAGTCCTTCTCTTGAAAACTGAGATGTTCTGCCCCTTGGGCAGCCTTTTAACCAGGTACTCCCACCAGGGTGGTCCTCCCTTACATCTTCGCATGTGTTTGAGGGCTGGGACAGCCGGGGCAGGTGATGGAGGGATGGGTGACAGTGGGGACACAAGCAAAGTGCACCCAAGAGTAAAGCCTTGAGGTGCAGCGTGTGTGTCACTTCTGCAAAATACTCTGTTTGTAGTGATGGCCTGCAGCTCTGCAGTCATAGCAGATATCCTCACCTCACAGCCTTCACGTAAGAGCCAGATTCCTCCTTCCAGGCCCATTTATTTGAGGAGAGTTTGTTGGTGTCCCCAGCACACGTGCTGGAGGGTTGTAGTGCTCGGTCTCTGGGCAGAATTTGCCTTATTATTGAATTGCATGTCATGACTGCTTGTCTTTGAAGAGCAAGCCCTGTTTCCAGCCATGTAGGATCTGCAGGAAATTCCAACAAATTAATTTTTATGGCAGATGATGAGTTATCCGTGATCTGGTCTTGGTTTTCCAGGGGAATTGGTATGAAACCATGAATTCATCCTTCAGTTTGCATTTAATATGCTGCTTTCAGTTTGGTTTTGACTTGTTGCAGTCCCATTCTTTATGGTGTGAAGCTCAGAAGTTTGTCCAGAAATAAGATGGGATTTTGACCAGTTTAAAATGTTTTTGTTTGGGGTTTTTTTATGCTTTATCAAAGAGAAGAGGGGTATTTTAATTATTTTTAGTGGTTCCTGTGGTTTTCATAATTGATACCGATTTAGCCAGGATAATTTGGAAATTATAATGAAGTGTCCTGGAGAGGCTGGGAAGACATTGCTGCTGACTTCAGAGAAAGTTTAAAAAAAAAAAAGACAGATTGTTTACTTTTGAGGAAAAATGACAAAAATCATGTTTTGTGAAAAACGAAGTACTTAGCAGGGCTTTGCATTAGGCGAAGACAAATCAGCAGTCTTAAAACATGCCACAAAGACAAGGTTTCCCTCCCCGTTACATCGTTCCTTGCCTCACTCATATTGTGAGCACACATTTAGATACAAATTTTGTATTTTTACTGAAGAATTGATTTCACGGCTGCCCTAAGTGAATAAAGCTGTGATGTATTAACTAATGTCAGGCATAGGATGTTTACCTATTTATCTTTGCTGCAGCATTGCCTGTAGTATTTTTTTTCCCTCTGTTCTCCAAGACTCGTTAACGTTGCAAACGTAACCAAGGTTCTCCTAATGAAACAATCGCAGCCGTGCAGCTCAATATGCAGAGTAACACCTCCAGCAAAAGCTGATAAATGCCTTTGTTTAAGATTTTTTTTCTTCTTCTTCTACATTCACATGCAGAAAGAACAGGGAAACATATTGACTTCCTCTTAGTTTAAAAAAAATATCAAAAAAGGGAAATAATTGATACTGGGTAGTGGGAGAGGGGAGATCGTTGTGGGATCTGCAGAGCATTGGTGGGACAGTGGCCACTGCTGTTGCAAGGGGACTGTGCTGAGGCTGGTGCCAGCTGATGAAGGGTTCCCAGTCCCCAGTAGCTCCCCGGTAATGATGCTGTGCTGGTGGGGCTGCAAATCCAGCAGCTTGGCACGCTCTGACGGGCAGCATGTTGGATGGGGAGCGGCACTCGCTGTACCTGTGACTTGGGAAAGAGGAGCCCAAAGCATCAAACTCCTTTTCCTTCTGTTCCTAAATTGCAGGAATTTACATCCCAGGAAAAGGCACCGTGCGTGGGAAAAAAATAACCCAAGTTTACAACTTGTGTGGCAGTGGAGGGCTGGCTTTCCTGGTGCCGTGCAGCTACACGAACATGCCTAGAGCCGCTGGTGGTGAGCGGTTGGATGGGTGAGAAGAGCTGCAGCAGCAGCAGGTTGCTCTGGTGGCCTCTCCTCAGTCCTGGTGCTTGGACTCTCTTTTCCTGGGCAAACGGCTGCGGTGATTTGTACCTCTCCGTGTCCCCTGTGAACCGCAAGCGTTGGGGTCCCCCAACGTGG
Organism: Antrostomus carolinensis; assembly: GCF_000700745.2. Classification (NCBI taxonomy): domain Eukaryota; kingdom Metazoa; phylum Chordata; class Aves; order Caprimulgiformes; family Caprimulgidae; genus Antrostomus; species Antrostomus carolinensis. The sequence continues at coordinate 14,849 of NW_010296308.1, read as the reverse complement.
TGGTGAGCCGCGTGGTGACTGATGCAGGAGAAGCTTTTTGGGAGTCCCAGGCTGGTTGATTGGTGTAGCGAGGTTTGAATTCTGCAGTGAATATGACTAATAATCCATGACCTGGCTGTGATTATAGATGAAAGCAAGCTGATGAAGGGACCCTGCAGTGGCACAGAAAGGAATGAGACATTGTCTAAAGCCGGGGCAGTACCAGAGCATTTGGATTTCACATCTGAGATTCACGGGTGAATAATTCAGCACTTGAAAAAAATGTTTCAGCCGCAGTGTGACATCTCCACATCTTCTTTCAGTGATATCCAAGACTTTAACTAAACATCGCTTCCCAGGGAGCTGGGGCAGCTGTCCAGATATTTTTCCTCTTAAATATCAGCATTCCAGATTGTTACCTGGATACGACCAGAGGTTTGGACTTGGATCTTAGGAGCTGCAATCTCTCTTAATGCAGGATTTTACCTTCAGAAATCGCCTTCAGCATTTGGCAGAACCCAGAAAATCTTTCCAAGTGAAAATTAAGAGATGTAACTTTATATTTAATTGACGCTTTCGTCTAATTGAGTGAACTGCTACGGCATGCAGAGTCGTGGATGGGGTTGTTTAGGAATTTTAAATAAATGAACCAGTTCTCAAAGGCAAATGTTGGCAGATTTATTAAATGTGAATAGGAAAGTGGAGGAAAAGTAGAATGCCTATAAAACAGCCTTGTAAAATGGCTTGCTGTTTTATAAATGCGGGAACCCTATAAACTAAACCAGCCGCTGTATTTTAAGACTAAATACAGTGCTATTAAATCTCTGCATTGGAATGGTGAGTTCTAACCATCCGGAAATGGAAGCGTTAAAGTGCTCGTACAACCTTAACTCTGCTTCCTTCAGCATATACATTGTAATAAGTCTTTAAATAAATGATCACATATTATTCCTCAAATAATTCATCCTTTTTCTGAATTACTAGCTAAAAATGGATGGTATCTTCTAATTGTCATCAATTCAGACTTCTTATCAGGCCTAATAAGTTCTTCTCTC
>NW_010296308.1:0-13786 GCF_000700745.2 Antrostomus carolinensis | reverse complement strand
TACCTTTATTCCCTTTTTAGTCAGAAGCGTTCACTCCTTTAGATGCCCATCATGGGATGAGATTGTGAAGCTATTTGACCTGTAAAATTTGGTGGTCCAACTGTGTCAGCTATAGGAAACTACTCGCTCTGTTAGGAAAATATGCGTAAGTTGGTAGGTACTATATAGTTTCTATAAGTGTAAGTCACTTTTAGATTCGCCTTGCTTGGCAGACCCGATGCACCGAGGTGTTCTCTGGGAAAAAAAATGATGATGACGATGTATTTAAGGGCTGCTACGCAGTTGTGTAATTAAAGGTTTTGAAAGCAAAAGCACATGAACAGAAGTAACCCCTGCTTTGTACTCTGGAGCTGAAAGCACAGGCTTTCCTTTCCCAGCACCAGGAATATGCAGGAATTGCATCAAGTTGAAAGTTTAAAAAGGAAATCATATGGAAGAGCCCATCTGCTATTGATATAGTTATTTATATGTATATGAAAAGGAAGAGTGCTTATAAAACTTCATGAATATTCAAAGGATCTGGCTAGAAACTTGGATGTAATGGCTAAGGGATTTTTGTCTTCCACATCTCTGAGGAACATCACCTTTTTTGGGGGGGTCTCTCACCTTTGCCTCTTTTCTAGCAATCTGCTTTCCTTGGTTTCTCCAAGCTGCGCGTGGCCCACGTTTTAGCACATCACGCATCCCGTGGTAAGGGAACTGCAGCAAGAACGGAAAATAAGTCCTTCTGTGGGCAAGCAGCTCCTTGTTTCACAGCTAATAACACAATGTGTTCTGCCCAGAGTGAACATCCCAGAGAAGAGGGTGCACGGAGGAACTGGACTGGGCAGAGTTCGCCCAGGAACGTGGCTTTTGTGTTGGGAGCTTCCACCCAGCACATCTGGGCACTGCAGTCGTACGGGGACGGAGCCCTCGCTCACCGCCCTGAGCAGGTATTGTCCATGCAACGCTCCTTGAAATGGTTCTTTGTGTAAAATACAGGAGGAATGAGCCCTTCCCCCCCTTGCTCCGGCTTAATTTCTTCCTGTGCCTGAGCCAAGTACTCAGTTGTTTGGTCTTCCTATCTGTGCTTTTATGAAAATTATGTGTACTTTAGAAATTAACACTTTTTATCCTGACTCCGTGTCGGCTAATTGCTATTAAGAGACAAATGAGCTTTGTTAAGTTTTCTTTTTTCCTATAAAATTCCTAATTTGAAGATATTAGAAAATAGAAATGTTTACCCCACTAGGGTTACTGCAGATATCCTGATGAGCTTTCATATCCTCCTCCAGCACCAGCCAGCTTAATTGCCCTCCTTAGCCCAGCCTTTACTATATTACAAATATGTACAGAAAAAAAAATGCCTCCTTTATTTATTTTTTTTTTTTTAAACCTGGTGGTTAACAGAGATGAAAAGAGACTTTTTCTGATAGTGAACCTTAAGAAGTAAAAAAAAAGAGGTAATTGTAAAGTTTACAACTGAGTCCCTTCTTCAGCGTACCTCTGGGAAATCCATTTCCTCATGCTGCTCTGGCTCCATATTAATCTGTATCTTTAAACAAAATTTTACACACCATTCTTCAGCTGAGTTATTTGATAATACCCAGCGTGCAGGGGACTGTGAAACATCCCTTTCTTAGGAAGCTTCTGTGATATTACTGTACTTGACCTTGGTCTTTCATATTTCCTGATTAGGTTCATAGGAAGAGTTTGCTAAGCTTTTACGATACTGTCTTGTAGACCTATCTGTAAATACTGCAGCAGAAAGAGAATTTTGGTAATAAATTCATTTAAATGAAGGAATTCTGCCCATCAAGAAATCTCCATCCTAAACTGTTTTCTAATGGCTTTTGTTATTTTAGACTAGACTGGTACATAATTAGCTTTGGAGTGGTCCTTGTGTTTTTGTAAGGTTAATACCCCAGTATCACACTGAATTTTCAACCTTTGCAGATGTATCAGAGTTGGGATTTTTAATCATTCCAGCCTAATTTTCTCAGAAATGCAGGCCCTTAACATTTCTGATTTATCTTAACTTTATATCCGGAGATGGAGTGAAAACTACGTGTTTGGAATACGGTTGCTTTTCAGGAGAAAAGGCAAAAAGCAATGTTACGAGCTGTCTTTGGGCATCTTCTTCGACCTGTAGCGGCTGGCGGGTCAGCAGGCAGAGCATGGAGCAGTGGCAGCAGTTGGGACCTCGCTTGCTAATATTAACCCCATCAAGGCAATCCCATGTGCTAGCACAGCAACACGAGCTCTTCTTGACAAAGCAAAAATGTAATTTCTCAACTTGTCTCTAAAGAAAAAATGTTTCTGTTGCCATTTTTCCATTCAGTTTGGCCTAAGACTTCACTATGGTATCTTGAATGTTATTTTTATAACTATCACGTAGTACATTAAGTGTCCTCTTAATTTTATCAGCACTTTGTCTGCCTACAATGAATTCTGAGTGATCCGGAGTCGAATACCCAACTCGAACACGGCACGGCCATCAGCCAGCATGCCGGCCAACATTCAGCATTGGCATGAAGTGCGTCTGTAGGACAGAAAGTTGGTACAATCTGTCACCTATATGCTTACTACAGCTCTCTTTGGTCCCTTCCAGTGAGAGGGGGTATCTCCTCCATGCGTAATCTAATTAATCAGAGCCGTTAAAACATTTCAGAGCCCTTCAAATTCAGCTGTAAACCAGTGTCGATCTGCTCGCTTATCCGTCTTCAGACTGAGAGAGTTGGGGCTGTTCAGCCTGGAGAAGAGAAGTCTCCAGGGAGACCTTCTAGCAGCCTTCCAGTACGTGAAGGGGCTCCAGGAAGTTGGGGAGAGACTTTGGCCAAGGGCAGGGAGTGACAGAACAAGGGGTGATGGCTTGAAACTGGAATTGGAGAGATGGAGATGAGATGTGAGGAAGAAATTCTTTGGTGTGAGGGTGGTGAGACAGTGTCCCAGGTTGCCCAGAGAAGCTGTGGCTGCTCCTCCCTGGAAGTGTTCTCAGCCGGGTTGGATGAGGCTTTGAGCAACCTGGTCTAGTGGAAGGTGTCCCTGCTGCTGGCAGGGGGGTTGGAACTGGATGAGCTTTAAGATCCCTTCCAACCCAAACCAGTCTGGGATTCTATGATAAGTATCTGCTTCCCTCTCCCTTGGGGGGTCATTTAGGGACTTTCTCTCCTGGTTCTGGCTGAGGCAGGGTTGTACCTCTCACACAAGCTATAATAGACAGTTGAGAGAGGAGATCCCTCTTTAAGTTGTCCAAAAGTGTCTGTTTTCTCTCTGAGGAGAAACATCTGTTTTCTTTATTATCTCTAAATAAACAGGATTGACATCCTTTTTTCACTTCTGTTTGGCTCATCTAGTATTTGTTTCAAAGAATAAGTTTACTTGCTTTTCTAATTTGCACAACAGTCAATTTACCTCTAATTTCCATTATTAGGTGATGTTTTGGGACCGCTCTACCAGTTTTTGAACCCCAGGGTTGGAAGAGCCTCAATCCTGGGCTAGTCGGGCTTGGTTCTTGTTTTGCTTTTTGATATATTGCTGATGGTGGTGGTTTGTGTTCTTATGGTTTGTTAATAAGACTTGTTAATGAGCTACTCACTCTCTTCATGGCCTTGCCAGCCGCCCATAACAATTTATTGGTTTGATCTTAGATATTCCTGAAAGTCTCTGTATGTAGCTTGTGCTGAGATGTGTGCTGTTCCCAAGTATTGAATATATTTTGAGTTCCCATCTACTGAAGTCAGGTCCACTAGAAAATAATGAGACCAGCTGATTTACGACCCTCATGGAGCTATATAGAGAGTATCAAGTCCCAAAATATGTACCTGTGCCATGGAGAAGTGAGATCAGGGTTCTTCCTCCTTCAGATGCATTCAGGTCTTGCTCTTCCAACAAATCCTCCTTTTTCCTCCATTCTTTGCAGTCTTGATGTATCAAAAGCTAAGTTTAGGAAATCCCTAAAATCCTCTCTTGCCTTTTCCTCATCCCATTCCAGACAAAGATAACTTCTGCTTCTCTAAATACACTGGTAATCCTAATAAGCTGTAGAAAGAAGGAGCTAACCCTGGCTGGGTAGCTGCTGCTGTTAATTTTCTTCTGAGGTGACCTTTGGTCAAGGTGGACCAGAAGTCATGATCCAGCAGCCTGCTGGCTGGCTAGGACAGAAAGGATGTTATTTAGCTCATAAAACTGCAAACCTTTCCTGGGGAGCAAGGTGGCAGCTGTACCTGTGACAGTTTTCATCACTGATTTGTTAATAGCCTTGTACCAATGGCTTAATACTGCATCTGTCTGCTGTCAATTGTAAAACCGTCTTTCTTTGCATAAGGCTTTTCATCTTTTTTGATAATTATATAAATGTTTTTACTTTAGGCCATCACAGTTAAAACAAAGTTTGTATTCTTTTTTCATTTTCAGGAGATTAATCTAGCCCTCAGCTTGCCTCTGCTTTTCAAAACTCTGCAGCTGGTGACACTAATTATTGCTTAATTTCCTTCCCCTCTTATGAGAGAGGATCACCAAAAAGAAACCCAGCGACTCTTCTTGATAGTCCTCCCTTGTTCTTGGTAGCCAGGAATCCTCTTTATGCTTCTTGAATTGGGTGTACTCACTGAAACCCTCATGACTCTACTTAGGCTCCTGCATTTCCTCACCCTTCTTATTCCTAGGGGAGCAGTTCCCCACAGTGTAAATTCATCCCACATCTGGTGAAGAGGGATATCTGTTTCCTCCTTACCTGAGTCAGGAACTTTCTAACAGGTTCTCGACTGCTCTCTTTAAGGACATGGCGTTGAGCTGTACTCATCTGAAACCAGTGTTCTTCACTTTTGGCCTCAGACCGTCCTTTTTCCTCCTGTTTTCTCCATCTCTATGTTCTCTGCATCACTACTTGGACTTATGTTTCCCCACCAGGTTCCTCTTCTCTCCATGTACTGCCCCATCTCACAACCCTCCCTTGCACACCTGTAGTGCAATGTTGCTACACTCCCTTTCTTTGCATTTTGTTCCTCCCGTCTTTCAGGTTTAGCAGCTATCCTTTCCCTTGTAGGGTACAGTATGATGCTGAAATACACCGTGTTTCAGACATTCCCTCATGCGTTTCAGCTTCTCAAGGATTTTAATTGTTACCTTTTTCCCTTTATGATATACTGCTGTTCCTGATGTGTGAGAATACATTTACAGAGAAAACTCCTTCTGTATTTTACGTCTGCTTTGTCAGGAAGGCTGTAATTTTGTTCACTTCCTTCCTTTTTCCTTAAAGTTGTTTGTGACAGGTCTCGAAACACTCACACCTTATGTCCTCCCAGAGTAAGGTCAGAAACTGTCATTTATTTCAGAATTGGCTCTAAAATAGTCTCCTTTTAATACCAAATCTCGGGGTCTGCTGGAGTTGGGGCTTGGGTTCTGCGATAATTGTCGCATCTGCTTTCAGCAGAGGAAAAAGTGAAGGCTTGATATGAATATTAACAAGCCATCCATCCTTTACACTGTTTGGGAACACACTAGTTCTTAAACTGTTTCTTCTTTTCATGGTTTTTGTATTCTCCATTTTCTCTGCAAGCTCTTTTTTTATCAACTTCACTTCTTTCCCCTAGATTTATTCATAATTGGAGGCATTTATCTGTATTTATACCTAAGTTGCTGAATCTGTTCTCAGCTAACATTGACTATCAAACTTTACCTCCTTGAAAGGTTTTAGATGTCTCACTGCTAGAACTGACCCAGAAAAACCTTCTTTGTTTTCTATTTCTCCTTCACTTGCCCTTTTCTCCTGCCATCATTGGTAGGAAAAGCCTGGGAGATATGATTTCCTCATGAGATTTTCCTGGGGAAATAACTTGAACCAGAACTCCTAAGTCCAACATCCCAGAGAAGCACTTTATGATGGGCAGAGTGGGAGGATGCTTTTTCCCTGTACCTTTCCATATGAACTTCACCTTTCCAATGTGTCTGTTCTGGAAACCTGATGTACTCTGTATTTTTTTCTTTTATCATGGTGCTGGGCAAAATTCATAGACGCTTGACTTAAATAAAAATATAAATTATTGGAAAAACAGGTTTACTTGGAGAGGTACTTCTAGAGAACCTCTTTTTAGAGACTTGTTAGTAAAATACATCCCCATCTGCTGGCAAGTGAAAATTTTTATCACTTCACGCACCAGTTATCAAATTATAGTGAAAAAACGAAGGATCAAATGGAATCCATGGAATAAAAGGGATCGGGGAATTTCAGAATCTGGTAGGAAAATAGCATCAATCAGGTCAGTAAATGATGAGCCTGGCTCATCACTGCACCGGCTCCTGGAGCGTGATGGGATTGCAGCCCCACCATGCTTTCTCCATGGGAAGGTTGCTATCCTAAATAAAAATTTCAAAAAATTAAAAAAAAAGGGGAAGAAAAAAAAAAGAAAGAAAAAAAAAAAAGAAAAAACCACAAACAGCAAACCACTGGGCTGTTTTCCTCTGCAGAGGCCTTGCTGCCCACTCCAGCGTGGAGGAGATGTGTGATGTGATGACCTTGCTTTAGAGAGGAGCTTGTGCTCGGGGATGCAGCCTGGAGGGGTGAGAGAAGCAGTGCTGGCTCCCTGGGACAGCGTTGTCTCTGCTCACGGCTCATTCCTGGCAGATGCCCCTGATCTCTCTTCTGTGCTGCTGCAGGAGAGTTAATGAAGTCCTGCACGGGCAGGAGATGTCGGCATTAGGAAGAGCACGGCATGTTCAGCATCCCTTCGGCATGTTCCACATCCATCCGTACCACGGGTAGAGCTGAGTTCTTTTCTACTATTACTCCACTGAATGTAAATATCGTGGAGACATTTACATGATATTTCTTCTTAAGTATATAATGTTTTCATTCAAAAGTATCATAATTCTTAAAAGACCTGTCAGAGGCTCTGACATGTAATTAATTTCTCTAAAGCTCTTTTTTTGAAAGATATAACTGCGTATGTAGAACACCTGCGCTTATTCACAACTCTGCAGGAAAAAAACCCCACATCTTCTTCATCACTTTCTTCCCCCACTTCTCCATAAAAAGATTTTCCTTCACTTTGGATACTCCCTCTCGATCTATCCTCACGATCTACAACAAATAAAAGCACTTGATATGTAAAAGCTGTGTGTAAATAGGAACTGGCACATTGGGTTTTGTCTGGGTGCTAGCGACCTTTTGTTCATCCAGCTTTAAGCCGAAACACTCTTGCATCTTTAATTATGGAACAGCTATCGCTACCTCATTATCTAGTCCATCTGATAGAATTCCCATATGTGTAGGTGGGCTTTCAGTCAGTCTAGTAAGCTGTTTATTTTTACCTGGTAGATTTGTTTTTTCTCCTCTGCTTGAGAGGAGTGTATTAAGCTTCAACAAGTATAATGCTGGTGCTCAGGAAATAGGGATGAGCAGATGTTCAGCTAGCTATGGAGATATATATATATATATGGATAGATAGAGATAAATAAATATATAAGTGTCCAAGCACTGGATTATGTGGCAGTCATGGCTATCTGGCTGGTTTTCTCCCCTGTAAGTTCTTCCAGGACATCACCGCGACCATCACTGCTTCCACTGGAAAATGCCATGAGCCAATTAATATCTATAGGAAAATGCTTAAATCCAAGCTGTACAACAAAGTGCCAGTTTTAACTGAACGTAAGATCCATCGTTGATGTGATTGGAGATGAATGTGAGAACATGTCCAGATGTTTTGGCTTTGTGATTTGGGTATTTCCTCTTCTGTTCTAGGTAAATGACCAGCACCCCTTGACTTCATTTCCTGTAGGGAGCATTGCTCATGTTGCTGATGCTTTGCATACCTTCTTGAATTTATAGGAAGAGCAATAATCTGGTTTTACTCCAAAGAACTGATGAAGGGATGTTCTACCAGGATATTGCCTCTAAATATGGCTGGGAGCAGAGGGAGCTAGTGGGGCCTCAGCTGGGACATCGTCTTTCGTTCTCTGACTACGTCTGCCTCCACTCCAGCAATACCAATGCCCATAAAACTTCTCAAGTATCATGTGAGTTTTTGAAACAGAACAAAAAAGTGCTTTGGGTTCCTTGGCCATCTGGGCTGAGGACATGTGCTCACCAGGCAATGGGAGGGTGCTGTGTTTGTATTCTTCCAGACTTGCGCACGTGATCCGGTCGCTAACAGCTGTTGTACAACCCCATTAGCACAAGTGGTGGGAAAATTGACAGGAAATGTGAGAAATGGAGAATTTTCTCAGCTGCGATGGTGAGGGTTTTTGGAGGCACTTGCAGTCTTTCACCTGACATGAGTTGTAGGGCTGAAAGGGATTTCTCCAGGTCACCAAGTCCTGTGTACTGCTCTCATAGGCAAGTGCATCCTGTCTTTCTGTCCATTAATTTGTCCATCTTGTGCTTAAAACTAGTTGGATTATTTTTTAGCTCCACTGCTTGCTTTCCACAACTTCTTCCCTTTGATCTCCTTTCTTAGCCCGTATCTTTCTCTATTATGCCAGCTGTGATCTTAGCAGACCAATGACCTTAAAGTATGTGGTGCAATCAAGAAAAGTCCTGAATTCTTCCCTGTGATTGAACCACCTGTGAGCATCCTTGAGGCACAGCCTGCCAAGCTGTGCTCCTGCCCTCCTCTCCAGAAACCCAGAGTTCATCTGACTCTGTCTTTGACCATCGTCTTTCACCCGCTGTCCTCTTCCTCCATCCGCTCTAGCACCAGTCAAGTTCATAAACTTCAAGCCAGTAACTCATTTCCCTCCTGTTGGTTCTTCATAATAGTGTGACCCCAGTTGTGTAGCCCTTCAATGGCTTGTTGGCTTGAAACCATTTCAGATGGTTTCTGAAATCCATATTCTCTCTCTTTTATTCTTCTATCCACAGATGGCTCTGTGTTCTGTGCTCTCCTGCTACCTGGTGTATTCTCTGCCCATTGCCTTTATACCCCAGACCTCTCTTGGTTTAGTTTTTCTTCCCAGGGACCCAGCTGTTCTCCTCCTCTTTGTTATTCCTAGTCTTTAGTTTTTTCTTTTTCTGCATCGTGTCAAGCCCCTTTGTCAGCTTTTCTTTTGCAGTCGTTACTGTTTCTCCCTGTCCCTTTTGGGATCCAACCGTTCATGGCCACTCCGCTCCCAAAAAGTCCTCTTTTTTTTTTGTGCAAACGTCAGATTGTCTGTCTCATTGACACTTCGTCTCCTCTGACAGTATGTGAAGATCCCCCATCTGAACTCTTCTCAGCTCTGTCCAGCTCGGTTCTAGAGCTCAGCTCTGCTCTCTGAGTTACCATGGTCAAGGTAAATAGTTGTCTGCAGGCCTATCCCCTTTGTTCTTGCATTTTGTCACCTTCATTGTCTTCTCCAGCCTTTGGATCTCATCCCTTCTGCACTTCCCTCTCCCTTATGCACCTACATCACAAAAAATAATTCTAGAAGGTTAAAAATCCCACGTTTCCCACCTATAAATTCTCTTTTTCTGCCTCAGTTTCCTTGGCTGCCTGCTTGCCTATCTCTTGCCTTCTCAGTCTGTTACCCAAGCAAGTCCTTGAAGGTCGGTTGTTGAGCATCTATCAGAAGTAAGGAAAGGCAGAAGCCTCCCTCACCAACCTGCTTGTAAACTGCAGTCAAACCACTGACTCCACAAACTGAAAGAGCAAGAAGCAAGCAGGCAGAGAGGCACGCAGCCCACGCCTACGACCGTGCTCCTTCCTCCTCCTCTGGTGGAAATCCCAGCGGTAATAGGATGATATCTTCTTTACAATGCTTGGGATGTTTCTTGGTGAGGTCGCTAGTGTTTTTATGTCCACGTTGTTATTTTCTCTCTGGAGATGTTTTGTGCACTGGAAGTGACAAATTGACGTTATTGGAGAATTATTTCTTCTGCTTTTGTCCAATGTTTTATTCATTGCAAGCCGTTACTTTGATATGGCTGTGATTACCTTACCGGTTGAAAATAGGCCACCTGTGGCATTTTATACCAAATCGCTATAAACTAGTACACCCAGGCAAAAATCAGGTCAGCAGAGACCGAGCTTATGCTTCTGAGCTTAAACCTGCAGGTCTCAGCTTATCATACTGGTAAAGCAAAGACTAGACTTGCAGGATGAAGCTTTCTACAGCAACACTGGATCAACTCTTGCCCCTCAACCTGGTTCCTGCAGGTTAAACAGTGAACAGTGAGGAAAAGTTCCATAGTATCCTGATGTAGCTTATGTACTTGGATAACTTGAGATGTTGCTGTGATTCTCCTGTGAATATAAATAGTATTAAATATTTCACTGGTGGTTATAGAATGAAAGGACTGAGGCTGTAGCAGATCCATTTCATGCAGCACAGAAGATGCTACATGCGTTACTGCAAGGTGCCGTGGAGGCCAGCAGCGTCAACGAGATCGCAAATAATTAGGGAAATTAATAGAATAAAGCGTGGATGTAGTCTCGTAATCCAGACGCAATGGCAGGGCCTTTCCACTTTGACTTTGCGTCTGCTGGTGACCATCAATTGAATGGGTGTTGGTGTGCCCCAGCGCAGCCATGTCCGTGCTGTGCTGGGAGGCATGGGAGAACTGGGAAGGACTTGGTGGCAGTGCAGAGCTGATTTCTGATGGGCTATAAAGGGCTACTTTCTGATGTCCTGCTCCTCAAAGGACAGAAGGAGGTGCCCCTGCTAGATCCTGCATGGATAAGATGCTATCAGAGCATCACCTCTGCACTTCAGAAAGATGGTGGAGATCAGAGTATAAGCAACACTGATTATAACCTTCTGTACGTTTAAGATGATCCCATCATCCACACTGAGTGTGGTGGAGTGGCAGGTTCAGACCTGTAAATGTGCATAGCCAAATGTGCTGTCCTCCAACCCTACCTGCCCACAGCTAATTAAAATGGAAGATCTTTGCACATCTCTCTCCCACTTGGCAAACCACATGGGTGTTCAAAACACATCTACCAGGTCACAGTCTACTACTCAACTCAGCTTTTCCTTCTCCCGCAGCTTCCTCAGGCAGCAAACAACCCCCTCCCCAGAAGTCATGCTGGCCCATGTGTGGCGCCAGTGGTGGTTCTCTGGTCTCCTGAGAAACCTCTGGTTTTCCTGAGGCTGAAAAGATTTGATTAATATTTGCATGAATATATATATATATATTTAAAGCCCAATTTATTAATATTTATATTAATTAGGCAGGACATATTATCAAGGAGGCGTGATGTTGTAGACTGTTAATGGAAAACGCAGAGCAGCTTTCACACTTGGAAGATAATCTTCAAGTTGCATGGAAATAACTCCCAATGACACCTGATCTGTGCTTTGGTGTGTCGAGTCGCTCCTGTTACAGCACATCAGCCGTGCTTCAGCTGGAGCTTTCCTCAACCTCCGTGGGAGCTCCAGGGTGGTGGGAAGGGTGTGGGTCCTGGTGGGAGAGAGGGGTCTTACTGCCACAAACAGACTTGAGTTTTGAGTGCTTTGAAATACGGATTTGTGTCAAAGTCAAACTCTCAGGGTTAGTGAAATATTCCTCTAAATATGCAAAGGAACGGAGTTACTGATGCTTGTTATTCTTATCTTGCTCTCGGTGTCACAACATCTTTAAGTTCAGTGAAGGTTTCGCTTACTAAGACGGTTGTAAAGATTTCACATTAATTAAGAGGACTCCGCTGCAAATCTGAATATGAATGAAGTTCGGCTGTTGAACCCAGGGCAGCGAATACTGTGGGAAGATCAGACATTGACAAATATTGATTTAAAGAAAAAAAACAAAACAACCCCAAACCAAACAAAAAAAACACAAAAAAACCTACCTAAAACAATGCTTCAATCTAGTACCCGTTCTATGAGACAGAAAAAGTTGAGTTCAGGTTGCCAGAGGGAAAAAAATAGATTCTGGCTTGAATTTACAGTCGAAGAGATGAAATTCTGTCCATTGGCAGCACCGATGAGGGTTATCCTGTGCCGCCTCTATCCAGGGACTCGGCCGCATCTCTCCATTGCATGGTCTCCCTCTCCTTAGGCAGGCAATTGTTTTAATGTGGTGGGGGTCTTAAGCAGAGCAAGGGAGAAAATCTGGGCCTGGTTCTGATCTTGGTTTTGTTGCTTCAGAGAAGTACCATCAGATCCAGTCAACCTCGACTGGTGGTCACGCAACTGAGATGAACATGGACCATGAGGGCGGTGGTAGGTGGCTGGGGAATGAGGCTTCCAAGGAAGGAGCTCTCGTGATGAAGTGTTTTGAGTAAAGAATGAGATTAGAGATCCCTTTTTTCCCCCAAAACTGCTTTTTGGGGGAGTTTTTCATACCTACCAGCGCTTGGAAGAAGAGAGCAGCAGCTGGTAGCTAAGGTGAGCAGTTGTCACTCAGGACATCTGCCTTTCTCTCCCAACCCAACACAGGGTTGCTGTTGTCTGCCCTGGGGTGAGTCTCCCCCTCTTTGTTCCTCTGCTTACCCATCTGGAGATAATAACACTTGCCTGCCTTTGCAAAGCCATTTCAGGCAACGCAGTGGGTGCTGCAGGGGTGCAGAGCACCACTCCACCTTCTAAAGAAGGACTTTGGGGAAGGAAATGGTGATATATAGCATTTTAACCTCACTGAAATACATTGGACTTGGCTTTTGGAGTGGAAAAGTGAAACTACGATAGCCTAAATAAATAGTATTTGTCCTCTTCAGCAGGGTAAGGGCAGCGTGTGAGGTTGTGTGCGGGTTTTTTTACTGTTGTTCTTTTTTATTCACGGTTCCTTGAGCTGATTCTGGGAATTGTACTGACTGTGGTTATGTTTCTGGAAATGCGCAGGTTGGCCAGATGCAGTGGGGCATGGAGTGAACAGAAAGAGGTTAAATTGATGGATGACCAACAAGAGCAGGATTGTGCCTCAGAAGACCAAGAAACTATCCTGATTAATGGGGTGAAAGAAAATGGTAAGGAACTTAATTACAGTACATGAGGGAGCAGTGACAACTTGCAAGCCAACTTATTTTCCTAATTCCTTTCATGTATTTAATTTTAGCAGTTTGCAGGTATCTCCGCAATGTGGAGCAGTAGGGTAAATGTATATTTTCTGCACTGATGTCACTCCAGCTGTGAATCTACACCTTTTTAGGTCTTAACAATTACTACTTTTGGCCACGCATATGCATGGTTGGACTTATTTATGTGAGTTATGGATTTTAGTTTGGTTTCTTAGGGAAAAAAGTTATACAAGACTACGTAGCCCCTCTGTCTGTTGGGGATCTTTCCCTCTCTTCGCAATTACTTATGAACCCACTAGCCAATCTCAGCAAAATTTGACTGAAGGATCCTTAGTCCCTATAAATAGGGGAAAAATTAGCGGTTGGGTAGAAGAAACAGACCTGGATTAGCACCCATGGAAAGGGAAGGCTGGACGTGGGAGCTTGTTATTGCTTTCTCTGAGTGGCCCATCAGCCAGCACGTGAGATCCCCTGGCCCGTAGTTCTGTGCGCACACTAGTCTGCTGGCCACAGTCATGGTCCTGGGAGCCACTGAGTCCTTCAGCTTCCATCAACGTGGGTGGAGAAGGATCAGGCCCTTCCAGCAGCCTGCCCAAAATACCTTATGTTGTCTCTATCTATTTAATCAATTCCATACTTTATTTCACAAGTAGTACCTGATTAGGAGTAACCAGTGCTCTGCTGCCTGAAAACCTGATTGAAATAAATATTCCTCTGAGCATTTTCTCAAGTCATTAAGACTTTAGTTGCTAACCACAGTAAATGCAGTGGCAGTCCTGCTCTGAGGCAGAGCTTGACATTTTCATTCTTCACCACATTTTATGTTTAATGTCATGGCTTTTTACATTTTTTATTGGCCTATAAATCTTTTT
>NW_010296307.1:0-7588 GCF_000700745.2 Antrostomus carolinensis | reverse complement strand
AGGGTGGCCCCTTCCCCCACTACCAAAACTGCCCCACGCCCCCCCCAACCCAACACATACAGCAAAACTCGCGGGGCTTTACGCTAACTACCAGTTGTAGTTTATTTCAGCTCCTCCACATACAACACAGTGGGGACTTGCTGACAGAGCTCAGTAAGCAAAAGATGATGCCTCTTCACAGCCTTAACTGATAGCAGATGTAGTGAAGTCCTCGTCCTAAAGTTCCTGATGTTAATGCAATCAGAAGTAATTATAGAGTTTAGCTGTTACTATATCCCTACACTCAACAGTGGTCCCCAAGTGGAAGCTTGGAGGCAGTCCATAACCTTTATGCAGTCTTGGGAATTGATTGCAGTCTGAGGAAGCCACCGTCTACGCAGGCTAGAAACATCAAAACAGGGTATTGCCCACAACAAGTTCTTTGCCCGGTATTGTTAGCTAAGGAATGACATATAATATGTGGTCATATCTATCATCTGTTTAGCTACGCCAGCATAATTCATCGAGTCAAAGTTATGTCAGTGAAATTTCCCAAGTGGACAAGCCTCATCATGGTTTTCTCACAACCACATAATACAACATTTTCACGCTGCTCAGAGCAGCTAAGCAAGCATCAGAGCAAGCTTTTGGCTAAGAAACCCTCTGAACAAAAGCAGCATGTTAAAGGGTAGGTCAGCATCAAAGCTTTTCCATCTTTTCTGGAATAAGGGAATGCATGAACAGTTCCTGCCCTTTTAGAATACAAATTCAGAATAAATTGTGCCACAAACTCCAAAAATCATCATTTGGAGCAGAGAACCCAACAAGACAGGCAGTGTTTGGTCTGCATGCATCAGGAGAGTTTGTACTGGCAACTCCATCTCCATGCTGGACTCATTCAGAACCCAGGTGAAAAGCAAGACAGGAGTTTGCACAGAGCAAGTCTGTTTGCACAGATCTCCACTGGAAAACTCTTGTCTCAGGGCAAGGACTCCCAGCTGTGCCCTCAATAGAAGTAATATGTGATCATTAATGGGTTTGAGGATGTTTCTTTTGCATGCAGTCTGAGCAGGGACCTGTGAGGTTGACCACAGCTCCAAGGCCCATCAAACAGCTGCTCTTGGGATGGAGGCAGAGCTGTTCAGCACTGAGCAAAGAGAGGCTGAGCTGTCAAAGCACTGCTGTGCTGGTTCCTGAGGACGTGGCAAGGTCCCCACATGTGTCAGTGACCAACCAAAAAATGCCACTGGGAGGGGGCACCCAACCACCACTGTGAAGTACACTCTGATTTGCAGCATGCAATTGCTCTGGTTGTGAAAAGCACCTACCTGCTCTTGAAAGGTTGTATGAATACATACTGGAAGGAATTAAAAAGGTCCACTGTGCAATGACAGCTGTATCCCAGCAAAAGTCCCAGCACAGGGGCCTCATACTGGCTTTGCAGGGTCTTCTACAGGCAGAACCTCCCTAGCAGTAACACTTCCTTGCTAGCATGGATGCCATATCTAGATGCACTGGCAAAATCTTTTCTGGTAAGGGCAAGGAACACCTGGCAGAAGGAACCCAATAGCTGGGCATTTCCCAGGCCACCTGTATGGCCAAACCCACCATTTCACTGCCACATGGTTGGTGGGTCAGAGGCTCCTCTTTCTGGGTGCACGAAGAGGATGATACCAGTACAAGCACATGTAGCTGATACAGGCCATGGTCCTGGCTGCAGAGGAAGCACGAGGTATGGCCTTAGGTATGTCTGTGTTGTCACAGAAAGGATGCTATGATGCTGCACTGCAGCTAAGGAAGATGGGACCACAGTGTTAGGTCCCATCAGCATGCCAAAATGAAGCTATGAGCTGTTGAAATGTTACCTGCAAGCATGATTGTGTCTTGCTGAATATAGTGAGACAATATTGCATCCCACTGCAATGTCGATGAGGCGACACTGGGTCTTCAGTGTGGGAGGGTTAGACAATAACACTAGAGACAGAAAGTGCGTCCATGCCATAGGTTAGATATGGAGCAATTGTCCTGTCATAAACAAAGTTTGGCCTCACCTACGTAGAAGGAATCAGCCTAGGCTTACCCTATCACAGCCTTGCAGAAACCCTGGGCCAAAACCTGATGTTTCATTAGCTTCAAGAGTGGCTCTGACTCAGAAAATAGTTAAATGCAGTTTTAGTTCTCTGTGGATAAAAAGGATCAATTTTCCTGTAACATAATATGGAGCACTGTACCTGGCTGCTTCAGGGCTGTGGTGTTTGCAACAGGGATGGGACTTTGGCAGGCCAAGGAGTAGGAGGCAAGAACAAGCCACGAACTGTATATGTGAGGCCACAACAACAGATGGGGCTGGAGGCAAACCATCCCGATGAAAATTGTCCATGGGTGAAGCAAAGACCTGCTTGCAAAAACCTGTGTCTGAACTTGCCCACGCAAAGTGGGTGTTTGAGTCTGACTGGGTCCAAGCCTTCCTGAAAGCTCAGTGGTGTAAGAGGTAAGAGTCAGAGCAGAAGAGATCACAGGGTTTGCATCAGTAGAAGGTACGAACCAGGTAACAGAGTCCAAATCCAGCAGCTCCTTTATCCCGTGACTCATTAGAGTTTTGCAGAATCATACCTTCAGGCCTTTGGATGGTTTGCAAAAAGGTATCTTGGTGCTGATGCATGTGAATTGCTCTCAGCTGAGCTCTCCGAGTACAGAGCACGGGTGGCATCCGACCTACCCTGGTTTTGTCCACTCCCTCTCTATCACCACCATCATGGACAGTGGAAGAACTGCACAAAAGGTTGCCCATCTGCTTTCCCATCTCAGCCCCCAGACTGTGATGGGAAGTCTAGAAGGTTTGGTTTGTGTTTTTATCCAATCTACAGGAGACTGAGAGGAGCCGCGGTAATAGGCTTCAAACATGTGAAAGGTCACTGCAGAAGGGAAGGGAATAACCCGTTCTCTTTTCTCACTGGGGAAAAGTCAAACTCACGTGCCTAAAACAAAGTGAAAAGATCTAGGTCAATACCATCAACCTCCTCTAAATAATAAGGTGAGTGAATCACTTCCTGAGTAGGCTGCAGGATTGGAGAGCTGTTAAAGGCAGGTCAAAAAAACATGTCAGGCATGGGCTAGGTTTAATTAACCCTGCCTCGGAGAGGAGGATGGGTTAGATGATCCCAAGCTCCTTTCCTATTCTGTGTTCAGTGATTTCACCAGTCCTCACAGTACCCAGGGACCAAATGCAGCTATTAAAAGCTTTGCAAGATCCCTACTGGTTTGTGTTTCTTCCATTAAAAAACCCAAACAAACAAAAAACCCCAAACAAACAAAAAACCCCAAACAAACAAAAAAACCCCAAACACCCCCCCCAAAAAAAAAAAAAAAAAAGAAAACCCAAACAAAAAACAAACACCAAACCAAACCCAAACCAACAGACTCACCCATGGTTTATTTAGGAAAGAAAAAGATATTCAGGGAAGGAAAACATCCTCCATTTACTGCATATCCAGTGCTTAAGGAAGGACTGTGAAGGGAAACAGGTCCTGTAGTGCTTTCTAAAAGCAGGTAAAACTTCTCTTTTGGGAACAAAAAGATACACCACAGCCATCTCTCCCATAACTGCCTCCAGTTTCATGGACTGGTGGCTTTTAACCTTTCTGATAATAACCTTCACAAGATTTTCTCGCTTTGAAGGTGCAGGCCCCATACAGTGAATTGAAACTGGCAACAGCAACAGCCATGTTCTCCTTAATTACCTTTCATGGACCTTTCAGAAACATGGGGTCTGCAGACCACAAGCCAAATCTCACTTTGTTGAAGAGAGTTCAGATTTAAGCTCTTTAAAAGCGAGTGCAAGGGATCAGGCATCTGTACATCATATTGCCTGGGGTTCTACCTTGGATTACGCTCCCAGGAAGCAATTTCTGTTTTGCAGCTCTTTTTTTGGGACAAACCAAAAAGCAAGCAGTTCAGAGTTGAGAACACTGCGGACAGATGGAGGGAAAAAAAAAGAATTATCTTTATGATTTACCACAACAGACTGGTCTATAAACCCCCTGGGGCTCATCAGCAACCTCATCATAACTGCCACACCATTTCTCAAGCACTCAGAGATGTAGCTGGTCGTTTGCATAGATCCTGGACCTGGTGTCTTCCTAGGCCATTTGCAACCCTCACAAAGAACCCTGATGCACTGTGGTGGTTTCACTTGGCTGGCACTTGTTTGGCAGCCAAACACAGCCGCTTGCTCACTCTCCCCACCCCCCTCAAGGGGACAGGGGAGAGAATTGGAGGGGTAAGGGTAAGGAGATTTGTAGGCTGAGATAAGAACAATTTCATAACTGAAATAAAATAAAACTTAAAATAATAATGACAATGATAATGGTAAAATAGTAATAATAAAATTATGTTAAAAATAATAAAATATACGAATGAGTGATACACAGTGCAGTTGCTTACCACCCACTGACCAAGCACGGCCTGTTCTTGGACAGTGATCCCAGAGGAGCAACAATCCTGAAACTGAAACTGCAATCCTGGAAGAGCAAGAGCCCAAGCGAAAGCCCGAGAGACCCTCAATAGACTGAACATGACATTATATGATATGGAATATTCCATTGACATATCCAAATGCCAATTTGGCTTACTAATTTTAATAATCCTCCTCCCCCCTCCCCCCCCATGACCTTGCACCTGCAGACCAGCAAAACACAAAGTCCTTCAACTTCCAGCGACAAATTAATACATTGGTATGTTATCGATGTTCTTATAACAAATCCCATACGGAAACCAAAACACGGCACTATTCGAGCTACTAAGAAGACACCTAGCTCTGTCCCAGCGGAAAACCAGGACATGCAGGCATCTCATGGCAGTGACACTCTGCCTCAGGGTGGTTATACGAGTTCTTCACAGCTGCTTTTCCCTGGGGGGCTGCCAGGAGTTTGTGTTTCAGCTCGTGCCCCCAAGGGCCAGAGCAGGCTGTCATGCAGCACGGAGCATTGTCAACAGAGACCAAAATGGGTTGTGCTTGGCAAGCAGAGTGGAAAGGAAAAAGAGGGTGACCTAGGAGCATTGCTGTTCTCACTTCATTTTTCCATTGCATCCACTGGTTGGTTTTTTTTTTTTTTTTTAAGCCCAAAGAGAGAAACAGAACAGAAACAAAATATAAACAGGTTTTCTCACCATAAGTACTACAGGAGGGGAGCACCACCTGACAGAAGAAAGCAAGAAGGTCTGGGTTACAGTCTCCATCCTTCCACTCCCTCCCTCCTCTGTATTTCATCCCCCCTGCCTTGGTCTCGCTTTCTCTCCAGCATCCCACCGCCGCTGCCACTCTGAGTGCTGAGCTGATGTTTGCACTGGTGCTTCGGCAGGGTACCAGACAAAGAATTATATCACTCACAGGCTGGCTCTGAAGAGACATATTTGGAAGCGCCTCAGCTCTCCCCACAGTGTATTGTCAACAGATACAATGGCTCAAATACGACAGCAATTGAAGGCAACAGGAATGTTATTGTCGTCTGTGTTGCTGGGAGCAGCTTCTGGCTGCTCAGAGGGGCTGGGTGTCTTTGTGAAGCATGGACAAAGCCATTGCTCAAAGCTCAAGCTGGATAGAAAGTGCCCTTCTCCTGCAGCACCAGCTCCAAACCGTCTTTGGCAGGAGCTGAGTGTCATTGGCAACTACCTCCCCTGAAGAATCACAGAATGGTTTGGGTTGGAAGGGACCTTTAAAGGTCATCTAGTCCAACCCCCCTGCAGTGAGCAGGGACATCTTCCACTAGATCAGGTTGCTCAGAGCCCCATCCAGCCTGACCCTGAATGTTTCCAGGGATGGGGCTTCTACCACCTCTCTGGGCAACCTGGGCCAGTGTTTTACCACCCTGATTGGAAAAAATGTCTTCCTTCTATCTAGTCTAAATCTCCCCTCTTTCAGTTTAAAACCATCACCCCTTGTCCTATTGCTACAGGCCCTGCTAAAAGTCTGTCCCCATCTTTCTCATAGGCCACTTTCAAGTATTGAAAGGTGCAATAAGGTTTCTCTGGAGCCTTCTCTTCTCCAGACTGAACAGCCCCAACTCTCTCAGACTTTCCTCACAGGAGAGGTCCTCCAGCCCTCTGAGCATTTCTGTGGCCGTCCTCTGGACCTGCTCCAACAGATCCACATCTTTCATGTCTTTCCAGCCCTCACCGACTGGTCCAATGGGTGTGGGGCTGTGGGACATGATGTGTCCATCAGTCAACCTGCTTCGCCTTCCCTACCAGCAGGTCTCCCACACCACTGCCTCCCTCCCTCCATCCTCATGCAGCAGAAAAGCTACAGCACATGGGTTATCCGTGCTCCACACCAACAGTCTGACAACTTCAACTGTCCATTTCCACAGAATCATAGAATTGTTTTGGTTGGAAAAGACCTTTAAGATCATGGAGTCCAACTGTAAACCCAACACTGCAAAGTCCACCTCTAAACCATGTCCCTAAGCACCACATCTACACATCTTCTAAATACTTCCAGAGATGGTAACTCAACCACTTCCCTGGGCAGCCTGTTCCAATGCTTGACAGTCCTTTTGGTGAATACATTTTTCCTAATATCCAATCTAAACCTCTCCTGGCACAACTCGAGGCCCATGACAGTATCACAGTCTGCAGAGAAAGTTTGCAGAAGACATGATGCCAGGAAAGTCCTCAGAGAAAGTCTATTTGGAGAAGATTCCCTTTTGAGTCAGAATCTCACCTGCAGGACCTATGACAACTGATCTGCCCTAGAACTGGATCCAGGGAAAGGACACTTATTTTTCTGTTGTTTGGCGATGTTACTGCCCTGGCAATGGGGGGCAGACCCCTTGGTCTCTTCCCTGAACTTGGTTCCTCCGTCACTAGCAGAGCTGCAGGAGCTGAGGGAATTGTGTGCTTGCCCATAACAAAAGTCTTGGAGAAGCATTTATGCAGACCTAGAAGTAGAAAAGCCATCATTTCTTCCCTCCATAGCATGGCTGTGAGAGGCACAGTCACCACAATCTGCCTTGAAACCGGACTGCAACCAAAAGTACACCAGTCCTAATGCTGGAGAGAGGCTGTGTTTACACCCTGCTGCTGCCTGTAACCTCAGACAAGTCACCCCCTCGGTTGCCTGTGCGTCAAAACTTCTAAAAGTAACCTTTCCTGATCTTGCTTTAACCCTCCAAGAACGTGGATTCCTCTGCAATATCCATCTTTCCATTTAGCCAGCAGATATTGCAGTTGTGCTGCGGCTGTGCCCCTTTAAATGCTGCTCCTTTATTTCAAGTGGCTCTTGCAATCCTCCCCTAACCTGAGCAGCCCAAATTGGTGTTGGCACTGGGAAGTGGTTACACAATATTCAGGAGGTGAAACCTTTTTGGCAGGGGGATGTGAAAGGAGATACAGGTAAGAGGCTCCAATCTCTGAGGAAAACATTCACGCATTCCCTGAGCAGCCTGGGAGAGGGGAGATGGACCATCTCTGCCATGAAGTGTGGACAGATTGGGACAACAAGGTAATAGCACTGCCAGTAAATGGGGAAAGCCAGACCAGTCCAAGTCAGAGAGCAGCCTTTGAGAGCCGCCCTGTGGAGAAGGACTTGGTGCTGCTGGTGGATGAAAAG
>NW_010296306.1:0-13415 GCF_000700745.2 Antrostomus carolinensis | reverse complement strand
TGGGTCTCCCCTCAGGCCTCCTGCCTCCCTCAGCTCATTGCTCGGCTTTTCTGGGTGACTCAACACCTGCAATAACTTTTTAACCTTCAAACTTGGCAGGGAGGCCACCTCCCTCGCTGCCACCGCCGGGGCTGACACGCTTTTTTTGGGTGTCGATGTTTAACGGGAAGCTCAAAAGCAGCTGTGGTGTTGGTGGGAGCCACCTGACCCCCCCTTCCCTTCGCCTTGGTGATGCTGCCTGTTGTGTCACCGCATGTCACCGCCTCTTACGTAATCGTGACATGACTCCAGCTTTCCTGGGACCTGGTTATGCAAAAAAGCCCAAAAAAAAAATATCATCGCTGACCCACTGTCATGTTTCTTGGTGCAGGGCTGTCAGAAGCAGGCGTGTGGTGAGGCAGCGTTCAGCAGAAGAGGAGGTCGTTGTCCCCCTCTCGCCTTGTCTGGGTGGCTCTTGAGCGAAGAGTCAATGCTGGATGACGCCGGGTGTCACGTCTGATCCGTGAGGTAAGTCCTGGCCAGGTTGGTAAGAGAGAGTTCACAGCTTTGGGGCTTTTCCAGCTGTTGTGGGGCAAAGAAAGCAGCAATACCCTGCCAGGAAACCATTTCTATGCTTGATCCCAGACTCTGTTAGCTTTCCTGAAAAGCAAATTACTTTCAGCATGAAAATTGCTGGCTTTTTTCATCCCCTTTTTCATCTTTTTTCTTTCCCCTTTTTCATCTTTTTTCTTTCCCCTTTTTCATCTTTTTTCTTTCCCCTTTTTCATCTTTTTTCTTTCCCCTTTTTCATCTTTTTTCTTTCCCCTTTTTCATCTTTTTTCTTTCCCCTTTTTCATCTTTTTTCTTTCCCCTTTTTCATCTTTTTTCCCTTTTTCTTCCCCCTTTTCATCGTTTTTGTTTTCCCTTTTTCTTTCCCCTTTTCATCTTTTTTATGTTTCTTTCTCCTCCTTCCTTTTTTCTTTCTCCTCCTTCCTTTCTCCTTTCTCCTCCTTCCTTTCTCCTTTCTCCTCCTTCCTTTCTCCTTTCTCCTCCTTCCTTTCTCCTTTCTCCTCCTTCCTTTCTCCTTTCTCCTCCTTCCTTTCTCCTTTCTCCTCCTTCCTTTCTCCTTTCTCCTCCTTCCTTTCTCCTTTCTCCTCCTTCCTTTCTCCTTTCTCCTCCTTCCTTTCTCCTTTCTCCTCCTTCCTTTCTCCTTTCTCCTCCTTCCTTTCTCCTTTCTCCTCCTTCCTTTCTCCTTTCTCCTCCTTCCTTTCTTTCCCTCCCCCCTCTATGTTATCTCTGTGCACTCCGTGCTTCCCCAATCTGTCCTTGAATTGATCTTTCTCTAAACTTCTGACATTCAGTGCTCCTCCCTGCCACACCTGCCAGCACACTGACACCAGTATGCATGCACACTTGGATGCACACACACACACACACTCACCATATCACAATGCCTGACATCTTCCTCCCTAATTTCTCTTCCCATTCTCAGGGGGAGTGAAGGAGGTGGTTACATTGGTAGGTTTTGTTGTATGCTACCAAGTTTGCCTAGTTATCAAAGTTGGACATTTTTGTTGCCTATTCTTTCCTATGTGCTTTTTTTTTGTTCAGTTTCCTCTTCTGTTCATGCACTTGCATGTACCTGGCTGTAAGACTAAGGAAGAATTGATTTCCTGCAGATTTTTATTGTTTCTAGAGCATCACCTGGTGTCTCTATGGCAGCCAGCACCACAGTAGAGCTTAATAATAACACAGTGAATGTAAGGTGCTGGATGGGCAGCCCTGGGGAGAGGGGTTGGCACCATGTCCATGGAGGAGCCACAGTAGAAAGGTGGCTTCCTTGGAGAGAGTTTTCTGCTGGCAGTTCCCACCCTGGCAGAAGGACCCCACCTCTGAGAGAATGGAGCCTTTTGCGTGTGTCTCCGCAGAGCTTTGTTTGCAGAGATGATGAGACCAAGAAAGGCTGTTGGCCTTAGTGATACCAGTGATGAGTATGGAGTGAATGGTTGCCTGGGCTAAGAACAGTTCCTGTCACGGAGATCCCTCTGTGGTATTGGTGTTTGCTCAACTTTATGTTTTAACATAAAGTTATGGCAAACTCTGCTAACTCCTCACTAGCTTTCCTAAGCTAGTGATCTTGCACTGAAAGCACAACCTGTTTTGTTTCAGCTGAGCTGTATGTTCTTCAAACCCTTTGCTTCCATCTCCATGTCTCCTCATTCTTTCCTTCTCTGGTCTAAATTTATCCTGATGCTTTTGGCCAGTTTTTCACAGTGTTGGAGTCCCTAGATGTAAAACCTCTTGTGAAAACCTCATAATTTATGTCAAAGTCTGTGTAAAAACATAACATTCCAAACTTGGCTTTCCCTTTTTCGCAGATATTGGTGTATACGTCCTTCACTATATCCCTTACAATATCAGAAGCACTGAGAACCAGGATAGAAAATGATCCAGGCATTGAAAACTCTTCAAAATTATTTAAACTATATAGAGCTGTTTGCTTCTTTCTGTCATTGCTCAGCTTGTAAAGTGGTTTCTTCAGTTCAAAAAGCTTCTGGGGACAAGCCTTTTCCTCTCTTGCTTTGAAAAAAAAAACCTCTTTTGCATTTAATTTCAAAGATGGGGAGGGGTTGTTGTCGTTTCCCCCTCTCCCTATCAGACTTCCCCTTCTGTAGCAAGTTTGAGAGAGAAAGACAGAGAAAACTACTCCAAAGGCACACAGGTTTTGTATAAAAGCAGGTGATATATGTTTATTATACCTGGAGGAAGGTGTAAAATTGTTGTGTGTTGTTTCTGCAGCTTGTGGTGAAACAGTTCTCACTTTGAATTTTAAAGCTGACAGCTGTCATGAAATTTTTATACGAAGAAAAGGTGTATTTAATCCCCCTCTTTCTGCCCAAGGTTCACTGTCCTTATTTTACTTCAGCAAAACAATGAATTTTACAGTGAAGAATATATCACATTAAATGTTTTAATTCTATTAATTGAGGGGAGTGATAAACATCACAGTCATGAACTTAGAGGATTCACTAACCTCTATTTCAGAGGCAGTCTTTGGTGTTAGAAGCACTTTAAAGTGGCACGGAAATCTGCAGACAGGGCTGTAAGCACAAAACCAAAGGGTAATGCCTTGAAGCCACTCTTCCTACTGGCTTTCAGTGAACCCCAAAACACAGTATTTCCTCCCTTGTGGGCAAAAGTACCCCCAGAGTTTCTCATTAATGTTATTACCATTAATTAAAATGCAGGAGAATTGGAATGTGCTGTGAAAAGGCCTTGAGAGTTACTCCTGAAAAGAAGTCCTGCTGCCAACTCCCCTGGACACGCCGTACATCCCCTTACCACACAAAAATCATGGTACATTCAGACTCTTTCAGGTCCCTGTGGTAGCAATGACCCTTTCTTTGCTCTTTGTCTAATGTTAAACCCAAAATTCTTTGTATCCTTTATAGTCATTGCAAGTAACGTACAGTAGAGAAAAACTCTGGGGAGAAGAGCTGATATGCAAAAGAAAATGAAACTGCCATGCTGAATTCTGTGGAATTAGCCAAATTTCCCCTTCTACATAAGTGTCAAGATTGTAGATATAAAATGCAAGTTAATGAAATGGTGTACATCTGTTGAAAAAGCTTGTGAATCACATATGACAGAGATGTGTATCTATCAGGACACTGCAAATCCTCCAGACCTCAATCTGCTGTTCATAATTGCTCGATTATTTATATAAGCACCATAAAATGCAGTTCCAGCTACAGAATCTGTTGGTAGCAGACACGTAGTAACAGTAAACTCATATCAAACACATGCTAAAAATACCCACTTTCTGAAGATTTTAAATGAAATTCTCTGAGAAGTTATGTCATTAAATAAATACATGAAGACTGTGGGAGGAACTCTAACATTCACTGACTTCCAGTGCCAGTGGCATGTGCTTACTTAGCTGAGAAATTAAAAGATGGTTTTTTTTTTTTTCATCTTAAAAGCCAAATTTGCAAAATCTCCTTGGATTTAAATATTTAGCAGGGCACTTTGATGAGGTTTACAAAAGAATTTAAAAGCACCAGCTCTAACTTTTTCTAGTTTTCTTTAATAATTCATGCTATTGCCTCCAAACTTTTCGAGGTCTATTCCTCTTCCCAGCCACCCAACCCTTGTACATGACACTCCAGCTCACTTCCATTCCCATTTGGCTCTGGGATTTCTTCCATCACAAGACAGTTCAGATTTTTAGCTCATCAGATTGAGAAAGCTCATCAATTTTCACTGAAGTTTAGATATAAATATCTCTAAATAGTTTTAGAAAGAGGTTGTAGAGACCCAAAATCATTACTGCTGCAATGCCACGTCCCATTTAAGTTCTTTGTAGGTTTTGCTCCTGAATGTCACAGGTTATTTTGGAGCTTGGGAGACAGATTGTTTCGATTGCTTTTGCAAGTATTTTTTGTCATTACAGATTTTAGGCAGCAGGTTGGCCTAGCAGGAGCAACCAGTTCACAAGGTGTACTCTTTATTTAAGCAAATTTAAATTAATATAACATATATAATAAGGCGCATCCATATTGTTTGACAGTATAATAACAACTATAAAGATGGGAAAGGAAATCAGCCCTTGGGTATTTTTAGACCTCACAGATTACAACCCAATGAATTTTCTGCAAGAAATTACATTCAAGAAACAAGAACATATTAGTGACCCTAAAACTGTTTTTCTAAGATTTCCACTGGCAAATAATTTTGACTAAAAAAAAAAGGGGGGGGGGGGAAGCTGTTTTTAGGAAGACTCAAAATGCTTCTAAACAATTTCCACTTCAAATTTACCCAGCAAAATGTCATTTCAAAAAGGCATTTTCATGTTGAAAATTATTGATTCCTTACAAGATAAAATTATTAACTCTCCTGAAATGTTTAATTTGAGCTAAAACCAATATGTTTTCTCTTGACCCCATAGAAACAGTTTTGCAGCTATTCAATTCAGCCATAGAAAAAAACTCCTCAGGGCATTCTGACATGAGGTGCAATTTGCATCTGAAGAGGGAATTCAGGTGTATAAATAAATAGAGAGACAAGAGTCATAACATCTCTAGGTATGGTAATTTTTTTACCACTCTAAATTTGAACTTGGCTGTGCAGTGGCTTATGTCAGGCTAAATTTCTTGGGGACATTCAAAGATTTGTTAGGAGAAGGAAAATACAGTTCGTAAGTGTACTACGTGCCATTTAACCCACGTCTAACAATAATTATTGCAAGAATTAACTGTAGGATGACTTCCCTGCCAGCACGAGTGGAATTATCTGCAGACATCAGGTAGTATTTCAGAAAAGACTAATGACTCCAGACTCTGACATTTCTGATTGCCAAAGATGACAGGCTTTATTTAAAAAGACTGCTTTTTAAATTCAGGTATCCTTTCAGATGTCTCAGAACTGCAGTCCTCTAACAAAGAGACTCTACATCATGAAATATTTCAAGAAAACTTGATTTCAACAAAAAATTCCAATTCTAACTTTGAAAGATGTCTTCTTTGCAGCATGTTTTTAAAAGCTTAAATTCAAGTTATATTTATTGGTAAAATCAAAATATGAAGAACTTTTGGGTTTGTTTGTGGGGTTGTTTCTGGTTGTTGTTGTTGAAGGGAAATTTTCTACTTGTCTTGTTTTAGAGCCTCCTTAATGTTACATTTCTAATCTTCTGCATCCACAAGAGCTGAACACACATTTTTCTCTAATCAAAAGCTGAGACTTCTAGCTAATGAGGCCACTTCAGCTAGCAGAGACTCTCAGGAAAACAGCAAATATTATGAAACTCTTACTAAGCTTCGGGACTTTTTGGCTGAGTGACTACAAAACATCTGTCCACCTGCAACCAAGGACCCAAGTTCCTCGCTCTGTGTAATTGGTCTGACATTTTCCCCTGGCTGCAGTGTTGTTCTCAGCTTCCTGGCTGGTTTCTTGTCTAGTAATGGTTTGAATTGTTCTCTTACTGTGCTACTGTGTCGATGTGGCTGTGGCAGCTGAGGGAGTGAAGTGTCTCCTGAGTTTTGCTCCTTGGGGAGTTGAGTCCTGGTGCCATGCTCCTGGGGACCTAAGAGCTCCAGGCAGGTGAAAACGCTTTGGTGAGTAATCTGACATGCATCTAACTGAAATTTGTGCCAAGCTCACAGCTCCCCCCTTTTTCAAACCTGTGCAGAAAGTCAGAGAAGATGCAGTTAACAGCAGAATTTGGCTTTGTGTTTTGAGCAGGAAGAGTATCTTTATTTTCTCGTGGAGTCAAGCAGTTGAAGCAGAAATTTCCACTGCTTTTATCTAGTGAAGGAGTGTCGTGAATGTTAGTATTGCAAGGCATAACCCAAGGGATTGAAGAGACAGTTCATTGTCTGTTGCTGATTGCTGTCAAAACTATTATAAGTCTGGCTGCTGATTTCTGCTGCTTTGGCAGAAATCTGAAATAAGTTGTAGAGCATCTGTGGAGGCAGTCTGGATTTGACTCTAGTGTAGTTTCAACCAAAACCCAACTCCTAATTTAGAGCCTTATCTTCTTTAAAAAGGAAACTGCAGCAATCAGTTTGAATCTGGAAAAATTATTTCTAGGATTTTGGACCATGTGAATTTACATAAGTGTTTCACTTTAGTTACCCAGAACTGTGTCTTTTGAATCTGATCAAGCACTGATAAGTACCCTGTCGCTTTGGGCACAGAGAAACTCAATGATTTGGGACTGAAATTAAGAGTTTCATCTTTAGTACAACTGGGTTTGTCACCAGTTGTGTGTGTTATAGAAACTCAGGCAGAAGTGGCCGCAGCATGACTCTACCTTGCAAAATCTTCAAAAGTTTCATTTCTTTCCTTTGATAGCAGAGTGAAAGGGAAACCTCTGTCAGAAAATCTTGATATTAACAATTAATGAGTGAGAGTTGTCTTAATTTCAAAAGGAAAGCTTTCAGAAAGCATCAGATTCTTTGACAGGACTTCTGCAAAAGGTAGGTTTAGATTAGATATTAGGAAGAAGTTCTCCACTGTGAGGGTGGTGAGACACTGGAACAGGTTGCCCAAGGAAGTTGTAGGTGCCCCCTCCCTGGAAGTGTTCTCGGCCAGGTTGGATGAGGCTTTGAGCAACCTGGTCTAGTGGAAGGTGTCCCTGCTGCTGGCAGGGGGGTTGGGACTGGATGAGCTTTAAGGTCCCTTCCAACCCAAACCAGGCTGGGATTCTATGATTCTATAAAAGAACACAAGGATGGGAATCTTCCTGCCAGAAAACAATGAGAAAGGCACCATGTGCAGAAATCTGTGGTCCTTGATATACCCCACTCCTGATCTGCTAAATATTTCTATCCATCTTAGTGTCAATGGTTTCTATTTTGTGATCATCAGTTTCTCATTGTGAAACAGGAGGATAAGCAATGAGATGAGTTTTATTTAGGTTCTGCAAAAATTTTTCTAAACAGGATTCTATGATCAGTCCTGCGTTCTGGAAGTGCGTGTGCTGGAGCTAGGAGCAGGAAAAGACTGGGAGAAATTGGCTTCAGTTTGTCTACTTAAAGCAGAATAATTTCTTAGAGCTGGAATTCGGATGACAGCACTGCTGGGTTAGCGAGAGCCCGTGAGGCTCCACCACACACGTGTGTCTCCGTGGCTCGGCGATAAGCTGAGGGGCTAATTCAGTTTTCTAAATCAGGAATAATTTGCAAGTGTTGATGTAAGTGACCACACAATGAGCAGGAGAACAGGGAATGAAGCAGGTCTTCGAAGTTTTACTTCTGTTTGTTTGGCTGAACAAAATGTTTTGGGTTGGACATTGGAACAGGTTGCCCAAGGAAGCTGTGGCTGCTCCTCCCTGGAAGTGTTCTCGGCCAGGTTGGATGAGGCTTTGAGCAACCTGGTCTAGTGGAAGGTGTCCCTGCTGCTGGCAGGGGGGTTGGGACTGAATGAGCTTTAAGGTCCCTTCCAACCCAAACCATTCTATGATTCTATGATTTTGAAGCAGATATGTGAAAAGATGAAGAAAGGAGTTGGGAATATCAAATATAGGAGAAGACAGTCTTTCCTGATGACTGGTGTCTGCTGGGGAATGGATTTTGAAAATTGAGGGGGTGTCCTTGTTTTTTATCAGGATTTGTTCTGCTTTTCCTCTTGAAGTATTGTTAGGAACTTTGTGACAGTGGTGTCTTTGCAGCTTCTACTGAGTGGGGGATTTTGTCATTTGAAAATTACTCCACTACCTTTTTAAAATAGGGATTTCTTGTGCCCTCAAGACTTACTAACCATGGATGATCACATCTAGGAAAGATTAGAAATGTGATCAGTTCTTTCCTGGTGGTTCTTGTCTTCTAATTTCCAAGAAAGAAAGCCACTGAGTTGCTAACATCAATGGTAGCCCTGCTTCATAGAATCATAGAATGGTTTGGATTGGAAGGGACCTTAAAGCTCATCCAGTCCCAACCCCCCTGCCAGCAGCAGGGACACCTTCCACTAGACCAGGTTGCTCAAAGCCTCATCCAACCTGGCCTTCAACACTTCCAGGGAGGGAGCATCTACAACTTCCTTGGGCAACCTGTTCCAGTGTCTGACCACCCTCACAGTGAAGAACTTCTTCCTAATATCTCATCTAAACCTCCCCTCTTTCAGCTTAAACCCATTTCCCCTTGTTCTGTCATTAACTGCTGCTTAAGCCAGCATTTCTGGCCTTGTCTCAGAATAAGCTCTTTGCTTCCGCTTAATTTTAAGCACATGCTGAGGTTTGATTGATTTCATAGCCTGCAGTGGCATTCTTGTGCTACGGAGAGGACGGGACTTACCTTTGGGTCTAGTCCGCCTCTCACTTCTTCCTCATGATGAGGCATCACCGTAACATCTGGGGTAACCTTCAGATAATTAGGAGCTTTATCTTTGTGAATTGATCTTCACTTCAAAAAAAAAAACCAACCAACAAAAAACCCCAAACTATTGCGACAGCAGTTTTTGTCAGATTCAGAATGAAGCAGATGGAATTTTCCATCCCTCGAGGTAGGCAGAGAGAGGTGGAGAGCGAATGCAGGGTGGCACGTACTGCCAGCGGCACGCTGCGCACCAGCATCCATTCGCTTGTTCAACCGGAGCCAGACGTGTGAGTTCCTGGGCTCATTCTCTTCTTCTCCCATCAGTCCTCTGTGTGTGAAGATCTAGTGACTGGACAAGACTTACTCCTGAGTTACACCAAGGTAATACAACCACACTTTACCAGTTCCTGTTAGCACAGCAGGACCAAAACCTGCCGCTTAAAATAGCCACCTGCAAGAATTAACAGGTTCATACCTGCCATCTACACTCCTGTGGAGCATAAGGTTTTGCACATGGTTTTATGTTTTATATGTTATTTACTGCTTTTCTATAAACGATGTGACACAGATCTGATACAGGATGGTCTCACCCTGCAAATCTATGTGCTATAATTGTGCTTAAACACGATCTCAGTAAACCAGCTTAAATGTAGTCTGGTCATGGTGGCATTGCCAAATTGAACTTGTTAGCTTGGGGGAGTTCTAGTCGCAGCATCGTTGTATCTGAATGGAATAAATCAGATATGTCTGTGGTACCCTGCACTGGGCAGTGAAGAAATGGCAAAGGGAAAAAGAACAGTTCTGTTATTTGTTCTTTATATATTCCTGGAGCAGGGTCCACCAAGTTGATGCTGAAACAGAAAGAACAAGACAACTAATAATGTTTGTAAAATCCTCAGTAGTATCCAGACTGTTTTTCAGATATAGTTGGCTTTCCAAGGAAAGTTTTAGTTGTTTAAAAAAATATCAGCAAAAATTATCTGAAAATACTAAGATGTTAATAGTTTTGAGTTTTCAGCTGAAACACTCGAGTTTCCAATTCCAGTGTTTCAGAATTCAACTAAACTATCCCTGCCAAGCATAATCTGCTGAAAAGTCAATGCTTTCAACCCAGACTATGAAATAAAGCAGAGGAAGAGAAAGGGATTTCTTTAAAGTTCTTTCTCAGAAGAAAAAAAAATATAAATTCATAAAGAATCTTAGGTGGAGCCCTGGTGTGACAGGGTTGGCTTTCTTCAGCGCAGGGGGAAGCCAGACAGAGCCAACGTCGTGTATTCATCAGCAGCACGCACTGAGGCATTTGCAGACCAAGAAATGCAAAAACTCTGTCACTTGCAAAGAGTCGTTAGTAACTTAGGGGTTTTAAGGCTTTTGCATTACATTCCCTGTCTGTTGTAACCCCACAGAAATATTTAGAGGTCAGTTTGTTTCAAATAGAGTAATATCTGAGCTGGTTTTGGGGCTACTTACCAGGAGCAGTGTAGCTTCAGCAGTGTGGACTATGAGCACAAGGACTGAGGAATCAAGGAAGGCTTGTGCAGCTTAAAAGCTGTAACACCCAGCAGTTCTGCTGCAAGTGGTTTGATAATTTTGGGGTAGGTTCACATGATTGGAAGTCTCATAGCTCAAGACCAAAAGATAAAACTAATTCTGTCAAGCCCCTAACAAACAGCGTGTTGTGATTCAGGTGCAAAGACAGTGATTGAATATCTTTGAGCCTAGAATTTTAGTACGCCAGAAAGTTCAATATATCCTTCAGACTCTGAATCTGTAGAGAAAAACTTGATTTTCAGGAGTTCAGCAGCTATGGTTGTGGCCAGGTTTCAAAAGTGATCCACTGCAGAGAGTCCTGTAGTGTGGGGTCTTGGAATCTGATTTTGAAGGTGCCCAGATGAGTGCAAAGCTTCAATGGAAACCATTAGAAAATCTGACCTGATGGTGAAAATGCTGGATTTTGGAAATCCATAAAGGCACTGTAACACCTTGACAGACTTGCAGCAACATTTGGCTCTCGAGCCAACAATCATTTGCTTGTTTTCAAAATAAGACACACAGCAAAATTGTGACTTTGGCATATTGTAGTTCTTTCTGAGTCAGTTTTGCTTTGAATTTGAGTTTAAAACTTCACCAGCCAGAGTGACTCTTCCATGAGCAGCAGTCACAGAAGTAGTTGTCCCAGAGCTCAGGCATACAGGTCATTAGGGTTGGCTCTGTTTTCTCCTTTTCTGATTGCTTTAATCAATGGACCCATTGATTATTTCCCTTTGAGATACAAAAACTGAGTGATACATATTGCTCAAGAGCACCTGTTAACCACTGATTTAGCATGAATACGAAATACTCAGGAATATGAGTAATTAGAATGATGTCCTTTTATCTTAGATAGACCAGTAGGTTTAGAGAGTATTATAAGATACTACCAAACCACAGATTTATTTTTTCCTTTTCTTTTCTTATTACTGAGGTGAAGCAGCAGCGAGGATCGAAACTTGTTTCCTGAGGTGCTGGCAGCTCAGTGTTTGTACAGCGTGGTGTTCCTGGTAGAAGTTTTCAGAGATTTCTGTTGTAAATCATGCCATCCTCACTGAGGCCTCTTTATTATCTCATTTTATCAGTGTAAATTCTGAATAACTCCTGTGGGTTAGATAGTGATGTACTAGAGTGGCTTGAGATTAACTACTGAGTTCTGATTTCGTTCAGGATAATATAGTTTAAGACTGAAAACACAGGCAGCAATCAAGCTCCTTCCATTAGTGTAAAGCAAGAGTAGCTTGGCTCAAACTTTGTGCTGATTTAAGCTCCTTCAGTCCCAAATTCTGTTCCCAGTTTAAGGCAGGCAAACTCCAGTGATCTTTATATATTCTTGGAGCAGGGTCCACCAAGTTGATGCTGAAACAGAAGGAACAAGACAACTAAAAATGTTTGTAAAATCCTCAGTAGTATCCAGACTGTTTTTCAGATATAGTTGACCTTACAAGAAAAGTTTTAGTTGTTTAAAAAAATATCAGCAAAAATTATCTGAAAATACTAAGATGTTAATAGTTTTGAGTTTTCAGCTGAAACACTCGAGTTTCCAAGTCCAGTGTTTCAGAATTCAACTAAACTATCCCTGCCAAGCATAATCTGCTGAAAAGTCAATGCTTTCAACCCAGACTATGAAATAAAGCAGAGGAAGAGAGATTTCTTTAAAGTTCTTTCTCAGAAGAAAAAAAACATAAAATCATAAAGTATATTACATAAGAAAAGAAAAATAAAATCACCCAGACTATGAAATAAAGCAGAGGAAGAGAAAGAGATTTCTTTAAAGTTCTTTCTCAGAAAAAAAACCCCATAAAATCATAAAGTATATTACATAAGAAAAGAAAAATAAAATCAAATCTGTGGTTTGGTAGTATCTTATAATACTCTCTAAACCTACTGGCTCTTATATATATGGGTACTGAATTGAATGTGATAAGGAAGCTGGGAATCAAAGTTTGATCAAGAAATTGTCTGTAGGGTAGTTAATTTCATAATGGAATTATGTGCTTTAAGCAAAATAATTGGAAGCTTTCTTCTCTTTGTTTAAAGTTATATTGAAAATCAAGTCTACTGAAAATCAGTCTGTGCTGAAATCTGTGCATGTCATGGGAATACCACAGCAAATCAACCATTGTCACTTCAGAGGAAAAAGAAATCTCTAAGACAGAGAAGATACCCCAAGTTATTACATCCACTTCTATATTACATTGATTTTTTCCTATTTAATTAAAATTTAGATTTATACTTGGATTTCAGTTCTTGTAGTTTTAGTTAAGAAGACTCCTCTCCGCTGTGTTTTTAAATGAGCCTTCAAACTCGAAAACATTATCAGTGGTTGTAGATGTGAATTAATGATATAAATAAGGGGAAATGACAGGGGTGAAGGTTTCAGAAAAACTTTGCAATTTATAAAAAGAGAAGTTGTACTGAGAAGTAGTAAAATTTAAATTCACACAATAAAAATTAGTACATTGAGAAGAATAAAATATAGATATTCATCATATTAAAATGATTGAATTTTGTATTTAATCCACTTTGTCCTCTCTTCTAATGCAAAGAAAAGGTAAGAGCCACAACTATGGTTCAGTTCTCCAGCATCTATAACCCACTTACTGGAAATTTATTTAATGCTCAGATTGACACGGTATTTTAGGATGTAACAATTGTCAGACTGGATCAGTTTAAAGGTCCACCTGGCCTGATCTTTTACCTGATCTTTTTTGTGATTCCCTTTTTATTTTTTTTATGACTACACTATCCTGAGGCAACAAACTCCAAATGTAATTGGATGTTGTATGAATACTTTTGCTTCCTTTTGTTTCTCTGAAATCCACTGCCTGATAATTTCAGCGCGTGTTCTTCATTCTTGAGAAATAATGAGTTGACGTTTCTGTACACAGGAGCTGTTCTGAAGCTGTGGCTGTTCTGGTTGTCCTCCACAGGATCTATTCTAATTTTACTACATTCTTGGGGAAAAAATAGTAAATTAATTGGAAGGTTGAGGGTTTGGTTTATGATCACAGGAAAATGAGATTCACCAGCTGTTCTATGAGGCAGTGTGTTCTGATTAAAGAAGGCTGAGAGAGTTGGGGCTGTTCAGCC
>NW_010296305.1:43787-72700 GCF_000700745.2 Antrostomus carolinensis | reverse complement strand
AATCTATTCTATGATTCTATGATTCTTTATGATTAATGAGCTAGTAGGGAAGAGTAGGGAATGAGGGAGAATTAGAGTTTCAAATGTTTATTGAAATGGCAAAATAGCTGTCTGAATCATTCCCTTTTGTCATGTGTTATTTTTCACTGTTGAACATTTCATTCCTGCATCACTATTTCTACAAAAAACTCCAAAAGCTGTTTTTCCTGTGTGAATTTAGCTGATTTGACAAAGCCTAAAAAAAAAAATTAAAAAAAAAAATTAAATCCACTACAATTACTAAAACTTAATATATGTTTCTATGCAATCTGGAACTGAATAAATAGTTAAATTCATCAGGAAATACAATTCGTCTAATGAATTTGGCCAGCTCTAGCAATTAGTTCTAAATTCACTACTGTAATAGGAGCTGTCCCCAAACACATGCTCACTTGTTTATTTCTCAGTAAAGCTATTTCACAGTGAGAGAAATAAGTATTATTAGAAAATAATTCTACTGTTGGAAAAATTAATCTTCCTGAATAGCCTGAGAATAAATGTAAGTAGGATTACATGGAGGATCAACTCAGAAAAATGACATCAAGTTACTGCATATATCTTCTCTCACGCTTACCTGATCTCTTCCAAGTCACATTTATTTAGCTCACTGACAAACAGCAAAGTTTTAGTGCTAGCAGCAACATAAAGCCTGTTCCTTTGTGGAAAATGAGCTGTACCTCTCCCTGTTCCATGAATCATGGGTGGAATTGTCATCTAGTTCTGGTCTCAGAAATGTCAGTGATGTTCAAAAACAAATGCCAAATTGTTTTTTTCGGTAGTAGATTACGGTCTCTTTGCTATCAACTACAAATGGTGGGTTAAGCTGAAAATTCAACAATGTCCTCAATATTGGATTTTTTTTTCAGTAATACAATCTGAAATCTGTATTTAATGCTGATAGCATTTTTTTTTCTGCCTTTTTCCTTAGTTGCAAGATAGCTAGTGTCTGAGTATAAGTATATTTTGAAAATAAAGAGGAAGTTTGACCAGGAACTGTGAGAGCAAGTACAGTATTTTATAACTGATGATTGGCAAGCTGACATTCCCAAGTGAGATCCTGACTGCTAGGTAAATAGTGCTTTCTTCAGGGACTTAGGGTATAGTAGTGCCTAGCATAAATTGTAGTTTATCTTGCCAGTCTAGATGGGACTCAAGTAGGCTTTAACTATATTGCCAAGCTCTATAACAGCTCTACAAAGCCCAGAGCAGTGATCAGAAATGTAAGTAAAACATTTTTGTTCTAACAACTGACATTTCACTCTTCAGTTTTAAATGTGTCAGGAAATTGTATGGTTGCGGCTCAACCTTGGAAGAATTTGAAAGAGTAGATAATAAATCTGTCTTCATTTTTCCCAAAATAGCATTGTTTCTGTAAGTTAAATGGTATGAAAAATTTATTGGACTTTTACCCATTATCATAATTAATGCTAAAATAACTTGGAAAAATCTCATCAGGTAGTTACTGGAACAGTAGCTGTCATAGAGATGGCCATTTCCTCTGTGATCTCCTTCCACTCTGCATTAGCAGAGGGATAAAACACATGCCATAAGTCAAGTAAGTGTTTTAGAGGGATCCACACTGTGAAAGACTATGCAAGAAAACTGGAGCAGCGTCCTGAAACTGTTTCTAGGCAATACGCTGTCCTGCTCCGTCAGCCCTGAGCAATAAAACAGGTTTATGTAAGTCTTGTAAAAAGCCTGTGTAGGACAATGAGGATTAGTGGAGAGAAATAACAGGATTGCCTGGCCTGCAGGTCCAGCAAGGTAGGTCCCAAGTAGGGAGGAGGCTTCATGACCCCCAAGAAGTCTTCTGTTAGATTTAGTATTGTTCTTGGTATTATATGGGTGGTTCTTCACTGTTTTGTCTTTCTGCCTCTGCCCTTTCCAAGCCAGGAACATTCCCATCTAATATGAGCTCTTATTACACTATTTGCAGATGTACACAGCTGAGGAAAGAAAGCTCAAATTAAAGGCACTCTTACATGAGAAATTTTCAAAGCGTGATAAAATTGCCAAATAGGTGAATGAGAAAAATTGTTGTTATGGTTACCACAGGATTTCAGATACATAAAAATAACTAACAGACTTACAGTTTGTATCTTGTCCCAACAGTTGCAGCCATTTAAAAATCAAGGTAAATAAACTTACACAATGTTTTTGAAGAGAGATTTAATTCCAAAACATGGTAGGTCTGATAACTGGTACTATATGGTAGGGGCTGTGTATTTCCAAAGAATCCTATCTTTTCTTAAAAAGTTGACTTAATTACTTCAGAAGTAACTAAGGTGAAACTCTTCATGTGATCTTTTTTTTTTTAATCATTTTTGCTCAAATAAAGACAAAGCTTGTTAAAAAAAATAAAAGTTTACTAAAATTTTAAATTTCTGTCTTGAGTCTCAAAAATAACTTACATTTTAGACATGATTCTATCTTCATGTCCTATAAATTATTGGGAGCACTCTCAATCTGGAAAATTAGGTCACTTTAATTTTCTATATTGAAAGTTCCCAATATAAAACTACTTTGTCACAAAATAATAATAAAAAATAAAACACTCTGCTGTACAAAGCATCTGTGTTAACAGATTTTAATTTTTGTTATTGTTGAATATTTCCTTTATTTTAGTTTTCCCTTTCTTTTTCCAGACCTTGTTTGTGGCTCACTTGAAATCATGGTGCAGCTCAGGTGGTCTCTAACAGTTTAATTAATTTTCATACTTTACCTACCTCAGACCCACAGGTTTAATTCACATTGTGGGGGAAAAAATTTAGGAAGTAATATAGGAAATATGAAGTATAATGTAATCAAAGTGGTATATGGTAAGGGGTCAGAGTGGTGCAGGACTAGGAACAGGTGTATACTGTCAGGGAGGGCAAGTCAGCCAGATGGAGGCTTTCAAGGGTCAGATGGGAATCCCAAGTCTTGCAGATCTGTGCTGCTTTGCAGGCGTTTCTACATCACATGTACCATGAAATTCAGGCTTAATTAATCAAAAAGCCAGATGAGACCATATGAGAAAAAAGGTATGTGGAACAGGTTTTTATTTATGGTTCATGAATAGGATGTAGTTAGCAGAAAAAGTTTATATTTGTGTAACTCAGTTATTTACCTAAGGATATGTTGAAATGATTTTGCAGATAAACACAATCTCACTCTGTCTTTACTTTGAACTAACCAGAGGTGTGTTAACCTCAATCTAAAAGCCATGGAGGTGTGATTGCTACAGGATTGTGCTCAAGCTAATAAGTAACCTCAGTGTCATGCTAACCATAGTGACATGCATCAAAATTACCTGGGCGGCTCTCACCAAGGGCGAAATGACATAGAATCTTCCTGCAACAGACTGTGCAGTTGTACCCTTAATGAGGATGTTGTTTTTTCATTTTTTTTAAACAAAATTTTTTATTCCAGTATTTCATCCAAATAGTAAATGTTATAGAAAAGATTTTTAAAAGTTTAAAAAATATATGTATAAATTATTATCTTGTTTTCAACAGAAAACGGCATTTCATTAAATATAGCTGTATTATTCCCTGATACTGATAGTCTCTAGTAAGTTTTAAAGGTACTATCTCAACAATCAACTTCCTTATTTTTATTATAATCATATTAATGTTTTATAAAGGATTACTAAATTTTGTTAGCTCATAGTAATTTGCAATGGAGATGCAATTCTTGTACCCTTTCCTGGATTTTCTCCAAACTGAAGATGTGAGAATAGAGCTTTTTAAATCATGATTCAGCAAGGCTCATGTGCTTAGCTAGGTATTTTATATTGCAAGAGTTTATTTTCCATTTTTTTCAGTTGAAATAATAAAGCTCTTAGACTAATCACAACTGCAAAACTCTTGCTTTATGTTTTGAAGAAAAGCTATACATTTCATATGGTGTTGCACCAGAGGCAGATTATTTTCCTTTGCATACTTAAAATATTGTTCAAGTGTTTTAGAGGAAGTGGGTTAAACATCTAATTTTTCCTGAATCTGAAAACTGAAGAAATTTGTTAAGGTCCAAGGTTTTCATTGTAGACATTTCCTGTGGCTCTGTTGGTTTTACAGTTCAGGTCATTACAGTTCTTATACAAAGATTCAGTTTGTGTGATATTGAATTAGCCCTGGAATGTATTTTGAGCATTGCTGTGGCATGTATAGCCTTTTCAACTCTGATTCTTTATAGTAACTATTCACTGTTTCATCTTTAGCATTTTAACCCCTTCTGACTAAAATGCAAAAAAGTAAAAGCAAGCTTGAAATTATGCTGCATTATTGCTCATCTTATGCATTCTTAAAGAGTGGTGAAGGAAAACAGAAAAAAATAACTATATGCAGCTAGACGTTTGTGCAGATCGCTTGTTGGGCTTAAAAAACATCTAACCTGATCCAAAACTCAGACAGATCTTAATTGGAAATCTCTTTTGGATGAGAAACATTTTTTGGGGGGAAAAGCAAAAATAAACAAACAAAACTATTTTCTGTGCCATTTCTCTTATATATTTGTCTTTAGTTTTGCTTCCACTAAAATTAGTCACCAAATATTTTTATTTTTATTTTTTTTTAATGGGACTAGAATGTCTATACATATATGCTGATGAGTCAAAGAACAAAAAATGGAGTGTAAATACACTAAGACTATTGCATCTGCTTAGCATTGCTGAGTTTGACTCTTCTGTGAAGAGCCTAAATGATGCAGGAACAATCTAGGCTTCAGAACTTTTAAGGAAATATGATCTTTGGAAAACTGTCCTAATTCTGGTTGTTGTGAAAGTCTTCTGCATAGTTAGTGCACAAATCAACTGGAGAAACAAAAGGTTTCTCTAATAACTGTCTACTTCTGAGTTT
Source organism: Antrostomus carolinensis (assembly GCF_000700745.2). Lineage (NCBI taxonomy): Eukaryota > Metazoa > Chordata > Aves > Caprimulgiformes > Caprimulgidae > Antrostomus > Antrostomus carolinensis. The sequence goes on along the minus strand of NW_010296305.1, from coordinate 67,823 downwards.
TCACTCCATTTTCCTTCTTTTCTTCCAATAGGGTGGAGTGAATGGCTTGACTGGAGAACTGGAATTTGCAGAAAATGGGGGGAATCCCAATGTGCATTTTGAAATTTTGGGAACAAATTATGGAGAAGATCTTGGCAGAGGCATCCGCAAGGTGAGGCTTCATATATTCAAACAAGAGACTATTTTTACTGATCTTTTTAAAGCCTTTCTTGTTTTCCACGTTAATAGAAAAGTATTTGATGGCAAATAACGTGGTGTTATGTATCATAGTAGAGGAGTAAGAAATGGGAGAAAAATCTTGAAAAATCTCATTCTAGATATCCATTATTATTGTAAAGAGGCCTTGTATTAGGTTGTGTTGCTCAAGGTGGTGTTTGTAATACAGAATGTGTTAAGCTGCTTGTTGAGTGTCCCAAGAGACAAGTGAAAGCTGCTGGTTTGTAACCCTTGCAGACTACTTCCAAAATATCAGTGGAACCAATGCTGCAACCGTTAGATTATTAAAATTCATAGGTAAGGTATAGAGACAGAAAATCTGTTGCAACATAGGCAAAATTTCTGTAATCTCTTGTTTTAATGAAATAAGTACCTGATATTTTAGTGGAAATTAACTTTTACTGATTATATGTAAAGTTATGTATTCAACTGCCAGACACAGTCCAAGTATTTGTACTTACATTGTTTGAGGAAACAGTGTACATCTCTATCAAAATTATTTTTTTGTGGTATTTCAGTTTTGCTAGTCTAAAACAAATTTAAGTCCTGTGTAAGGAATTGGTGGAAACAGGTCTTTATTTGTAATGCCTATCCTTGACATTGGACAACTGCCTATCTGGAATGGCAAAAGTAGCAAAAATCATGTGGTGTCTCTTAGGAAAATAAAAGACTAACAGTCTCTTCCAGGAGCAACTATCCTTCAAAGACAGACCTCCTGAAAGATAATACCAACTTCTCTTAATTTAGTGTATCAAATCACAATGTTTTTTTATATGTGAGGAACCTGAAGTGATTGTCTGAAAGCAGATGATAGCAAAAGTTATCTTAATATATGTAAACTGGTTCCATGTGTCAGTGTCACTGTATGATGAAGTACATCATTTGTGTACTTTCCTTCTGCAATAACAGATAAGTGTTCTGAAAGAAGGGACAGATATATAGAAGTTAAAAGTATCTCTAAACTCCTGAAGTTTATCCTCTGCTATTCATTAGAATTGTTTTTCTGTTCCTGCTGTTTCATCTGTTGTCAATACTTTAATGTACACACGTGCCTATAGCTATGTCACCTTGAACAGAGATCCTGACAGATACTTCAGAAACTAAACAGAGCTGGATCTTGTTGATATTTTGAGGGGCATTTTGCAAAGTCTTTAGGCAACCAGAGTGTTGGATGAGTCCTTATTCCCCCACCTATAAATTCAGTCTGTTTCAACATATTTTGACTTAATCTATTTTCCGTGCTATGCATCAAGGAACTATTTATTCTTTAGAGCAACCAGATAGTACTTGTTAAGACAAATCTGTATCTCTTCATTTAATTTAGTCGTTTTTTTGACTTCAGGCCTGTCTGGGTGATTGCCTGAGTGAAGCATTAAATTATGTTCTTCCATTTCTCAAAAAGATAGAAGAGAGAGAGAGATCCACAGAAAAGTCTTGAAAATATAGAATTACATAAATACTTCCTAGTCTTTTCTAACTCTTTTCTGATGGTATAACTTAGATTTATAGTGCAAATTTAAATTATATTACAGTTTACTTTTAAAGAAGATATTAATGGCCATGAGCACATGCAAGTTGTAGAAAACAATTAGATAGTACAGTCTTCTTGAACCTTCCTTATTTATCCTTTGTCATAGTTCAAGGAGAAAGAGACATTCTTTGTCTTTGAAAGAAAATAGATCTGAAGTTGGTCAAGGAGGATAGAGTTTTGCACAGACTATAGTTAGACCATGAAATTCAGTGTCACAAGACCCTGCTCACAAGAAAAGTGAAGTTAAAAAGATACCAGAAAAGTATATATATTTTTTTTTATGCTTGCCAAGATGAGCATTTAAAATTAAATATAGAGATTATAAAAAAAAAAAAAAATCCTGTTGAAGGTTGCACTAGATCTATCCTTAGAGTTTTGTGATGTGCATCAGCTGGTTGAAAAGGAGAAAGTGTCCAGAGCAGAACAGATTTAATGTGTTCCAATTTTTTTTTCTAAACAGCATTCAGTGATCCAGAGAAAGCTTTAGAAGGAGTTTTGGTGCAGGGAAAGGAGTTTTCTTTAGAAAGAAATTTCTCTATATACATAGTGTGAGAATGTGATAATTGTTTCTAGAAGTCTTTAAAAAAAAATCAAAATAATTCCAATTAAATATTGTAATTTTTAGACTAAATTGCATAGTAAAATGATTTAAAATAAATATGATATTTATAATCAATGTCGCAAAGTTAAATAAAAACAAGCTGTGGATCCTAAAACATTTACATCAGAGATAGAGAAGAAAATTTGAAGGAAAAATGCCTTATATTGGTTTTACACTTTTGACAAAAGTTCACATTTTATCTTTTATTAGGTTTTACTTTACAGTGTATGAGCCACTAGTGTTGGAAGCAAATCACAATAATTACATGAGTCAGATATACTTTTGTTAGCTACACTAATTAAAGTGTACTTCAGATTTTCATGTATTTAGTGGTCTGACTACAGAACTACCTAACCATTTTTATTTCTCAACTCTAGTGGAAGTAACTGCAATTAGCAGACTGACTGAAATTTCTAAAAAAAAAGCATCTTCCCTAATTAGCATGTTTCCAAGTACTTTTAGAGGAGATAATGAGGGGTGAAATAATGACAAAAGGCCCATTGAAGTCATTGGGACCAAAAGTTCCCACCAAGTCAAGTGTGTAAAGAATGCATTTTTTTTTTTTTCCTGAGGAACAATCAATTTATTTTAACTAAAGGAAGTAAAATTTTAAAGTGCACAAAAATTTGTCAAAAGTCCAAGTTCTGCTTGAAGTCAGTTCTGTTTGGCTTCTGGGTTCATTTGATTACTTCTAAAAAGTTAACTTATATTCACAATTTAATACTTCTGGGACTCAAAAAAGAAACCAGTTTAGAGCACACCAAGAGTTCATGTTTGTGTTTGTTTTTATTGGCAAATTAAGCCATGTATCTAGCAGAAACTGTCTACAACTCCCCTTCTTCAACTTTTATGGGCTGTTGTCATACCTGGAAAGCAGTGGGACCATTCATGTGGAAGTTGATTGTGTTGGGGTCCTTCATCCAGTGACAAGTTATCAAATTCAGGAGTGGGATTTCCCTGAAATATATATTTTGTACTATTATGTCTGTAAATGCCATTCATCACCTTGCAGACCATAGATCACATATAACTTAGGTTATATGTGTTGTCAGAGTCAGGTACTCGGAGTAATACAGTCAGATTACTGCCAGGTACTGATTTTATTGACACTAGTGGTGTTACAATCCCAAAGGACCTGCAGAAAAACTCTTGATTTTTTTTTTACACATCATACTGTGACTTGCGTTAATGCAGATATAGTTATATTCAGTGGGAGACACGAGTGTATTTCTGACATTTCTCTGTTGGCATTTGTCTGTTGGTATTTGGCATTTGAGTATGTATTCTTTGACATTTAAAGTGCAATACTTTTATCTATACTATTGAAATAAAAGCTGCCATTCCTGTGAATAACTGTCAACAAAAAAATGAACAAAAGGGAGTTCATAGCTCAGAGAAATACTGTCTTCTATCTTACTGGGGTAGAAATCAGCACTACAGAAATAAAGTTTTTTTCATGTTTCTTCCAGTGCTCCTTGTGGTTCAGAATGGGATTTTCCTCAAAGTTTCTGTGCTACGCCTTTTGAAGTTTAGAGGACTTTCTTCCTCTTCCCACACTGGTTTTCTTACCACATGTGGACATTTGGAGATCAGGGTGCATTTTGCTCTTCCTTCATATCCCTGTTAGCATACACCGACCTCCTGTGTGTTTCTCTTCTATTCTGAAAATAGTTTCTGTCTTTTCCTCCTAGTAGGGGAATGAGATGACACGCCAGGCTCTTGCATCTCTTCCTCTCTGCACTAGGATGTCCACATCAAGGCTTTATTTGCATTCAGGGCACCTAGGGGTGCCTCAGAGCAAGGACAGAGCTGTGGGAACGCAGGAAAATAGATACCTTGGGTGAGGCACTTGGGTAACCCAAGATGTTTCAAGTCCTCTGCATTTGTCCAGTAGGATCGTACATCTCTGTCCTAAATGATTTTAATTTTATGACCTTAAGGAGGAAGTGTTATCTGTTTTAATCTGAGGGATATCTGTAGCGCAAAGCATTTCATATGAATGTGACTGAAGTCCTTTGACCATAATGCCTGACAGATGTGTTGTTCCTCTGCCAGTGCAAATGCCAGGACATTCCCTGTGGAGTCAATGCATGCAGGTTTTTATTTCACAGATTATTAAGGGTTAGATGGAACATTCTATAGCTGTGTTATTTGTTCAAAGATGGGGAAATTGTATTGCATTTTTTATTTTCCTTCTAGTAAAATAATTGCTACTTCCACTTCATCTGAGAACAGTTGTTGATTACAATAGTGGCACTGCTTTGTTATCCAGTATACAATTTTTTCGTACATCTGCATCATGAAGCAACATATATTCCAAACATATATTTTGATCTTGAGGAAGGTTCTGTCTCTTCATAAAGTTAAAACTTTTTTTTTTTTCTCTTATTCCCTTTTGCTTCATTAGATAAAATGAAACATTATACAGCTCTGCTGACACTTACTAACTAACACTGGTAACCAAGAGCAGAGAAAGCATTTGCTTCTTGGTTAGCTACTTGAGTTAAATTATGGGTTCACCTGTTCCCTTTGTGGTTGTGATCAAAGGTAGAGTTTTGTAATGTGATTGAAGAAAAAAAAAATCTATCTATCTATATATATATCAGCACCTGGTACTTTAAGCTGTGATCTGTTTCAGCTGTTTCTAAAGGCTGACGTGCAATTTATGATGTGAGTGAAAGATATACTTGCAATTTACAGAGACATTATTGATGGTGTATTTTCCAGTGAGTTGAAAAAAAATGTTGCTCTGTCTGACTACTTTAGTGTTGATAGAAAAGATGGACCTGGAACAGTACTAACATGATACTTTCTCTAAAGCAATTTTAAATACATAAGCAGCCTGCTAGAAATGAAATAAACTACTCTAGTACTAAAGGTAAAGAGGTAATTAAATACCTTGGTGAACTGGGACCTGCTGTTCCAGTTCAGCACAGTACTTAAATCTGCTGTAAACCATTTTCTTCCTTTTTATAGCGCTATGCAATAGGTGAAGTGACCAGTTATTTACTTTCTGCTAGCTTCTGCAAATCATTTGTCAAATTTCAGTAAAATTTAATTTGACTGGAAAGTGTTGGGAATTTGCATGTTATCACAATGGAACTGATATTAGTGGAGAACTGTGATTTACTTGAAAGTGCAGTTCTGTTTAGCTTATGTCAAACTAAATGCATATTTCAGTCTAATGGGAAATGGAAAAAATGCCTCTAACCGTAACTGTTTTCCTGAATTTTAAAAAATTTAAAAGTTAAAATTTCCTCTCTTTTCTTTTGAATAAAGCATTTTCTTTTAAAATCTGAGACTGCAGAAAGATAGACAGGTTGACTTGAAGGAATCAATAGTGTACCATCTGGAGAATTTGTCACATTTTGGACTCTCTGAATCAGATGGGGGGAAAAGGGAAAATCTAAATCTTGGTGCTGGACTGTCCAGGTGCCTGTCCTGACCCCAGGCTGTTTGTGTGGATGAATGAGTGTTCCAGTGCTCATAATAAATACAAAGTAAAGAAGCCAGAGATGGATTTGCTGGCTTGGTGGATGCTGCCACTTGAATGTGGAAGACCAAGGTTCAAGTCCGTCTTCTAGGGATCATTAATAAATGCAGAGCAGAGCTGCTACTACATGCAGTATTATGAGAAACCTATTCCCTGTGAATTAATTACCTGTGAAGCAGGACATCCACCAGGAATACATGAGAGCCAGGATCAAATTTATGAGCAAAATCACCCAGAACACAAACTCTCAACCTCCAAACTAATGCCCACAAAGTCAAGGCAAACATAGTGCAATAGAGACACATTATCCCACCTATTTCTCCTTAGAAGCAGCACAGTCAGCCGTGTCTGATGATCTCCAGTGTGCTCCGGCATTTAAACATAGTGGGACCTGTTGGAAAACAGAAAGGTGATATTAGGCTGTAAGACAAGCGGGTGTCCAAATTTCCCAGAATAATAAGCTTAAGTGACTGGGTTAAAATTCAACTAAAACAATTAAGATATAGATTTATCCAGTTTTCAGCGTGCAAATGGATGGCTTTTGACATTGACATTTATAGGGCTAGAAGAGTGGGATTTGAACCCCACAAAAATCTTTCAAACCTCTGACTAACTGCAGGACTCTGGAATGAAGAGGGGTTTGCTCCTGCATTGGGAACAGGGAGAAAGAGAAAACACAGTAGGGGGAGAGTGCAATGGGACCATAAGGAGAAGCACTGATGTCAAACAGAAATTCCCCTTGGGACCTTGGTGCTCTGTAGTATTTCTCTTGACAGTTTTGGCAGGGATGAGTCCGTCTCTCTTTTGCTCAGAATTTCCATTCTTGTCAAAACTGATATGAATGTTCTTACTGAAAACTGCTTTCAGTGGATTTGGAACTGCCTATTTTGACTGATTGCTTTCATTAGAAAGAGACAAATCTTTTTTATGTGCTTTAAATTATATAGTTTCATGAGTTGTATTCAATTTTTTTTTATCGGGATAAGAGGTTACATTTTACCCATCTCCTGTCGAAATGCAGTTGTCTTGACAGCAAAGAACAGGAGAAATATTTTACGCTTTCAAAGTTGCGTTTTTAATTTCCTTTAATATCTGGTTATGACAATGGAAACTTGAGAAAGATCAGTCAAAAACTAATAAAATAAAAAAAAGAAAACCGAGGAATTGTATCAGTAACTCCTGTTTTCTGTTGATGCTGCTAGGCAAGTGCTTAACCACAGAGGCTCCTGTGTGATTATTCTGTGCTTCAAAATGGCCATAAGAGCAAAGAATGATATAGAACTTCATTCATTTCTTTTCCATAGCAGAGGGCTTTTCTGTCTTGAAAATTTTTGAATAGCAGAAATAGCGTGGTGGTTTTTTAATAACTACAATGGGAAAGAGAATTTGGTTTTGAATGTTGGTCAGACTAATGTAGCATATGAAACTTGATTTGTATCCATTATACTTTTTTCCTCATTTTTGAGTTCCTCTCTTCCTCTTGAACTACTTGCAGTTGGCCACAGATCAACTGATCTGAGGGATTATATCACTTTTGTTTTTCTTAACTTGATATTTCCAGTTATTAACCCTTGACAGTTTTCAGTATGATTGGTTAGGCTACTTTTGAAATAACTTTACTATGGTTATATGGCTTTTTCTTCTGCATCAGTAGCTGTGAAAGCCTCCTGGTGAACATGGATCTGCAGAAATGGTTGGCAAGTTGTGGCAAATTTTTATCCTTAAATACTTCAGCTGAGCAAATTAGCTTTGTAACTCACTTTAGAGATCTGAAGTGCTTGGGAACTTTGAAGTGCCTCAGAACTGACATTTTGAATAATGTCAGAAGGAACTGTGTATGATTTAAGAATGGACTTAATGCTTCATGGACCTCTCAGTAATGCTTCTATGTAATTTTGGAAATCCCATTAGGTACTTCACTTTTAAGGGAGCACTCAGTGGGTGCTGCTTCAAGAATGTGGTTCATTGTCCTTGAAATTAATAGGATAAAACACTTAGCTCAACTGGGAATTACTTGTTTTAAGGTGGGGATTCTCAGTGAATTATAGGTACCTTTCATAATTAAAGTTCTCAAAAGTTTTCAGTGCTTGTTTTTTAGAGTCAGTTTGTGTTTGATCAAAGCTATCATCTAATGAAAATTGCTTATTTTATGAAAACTTGTAACTGAAACAAAGATACATTTTCCAGGAGAAGAAAGAAGTAATAAGTGAGTTTAACCCTCCGTTGATCCCAAAGAAGGAGGTGTTATAGCTAATTTATCATGTTAAGAGAGATAACTACTGTATCTTCAGTAAGTTAAATATTTCCATCCAAATTTGAATGTAAGTTGGGTGTCCTAGTAAAAAATTAATAGTAATTGGAAAAGCATGTAGACAGGAAAGAGGGATGATAAAAAATTGAGCTGCTTCTTTTAACAGTAAGAATGAAGAGCTGGTAGGAAATAGGTCATTTAACTTTAGCTTTTGAGGATGGTGAAGGGTATTGTTCAGTTCTCAGAATTAAGAGCTCAGTGCACAGTCTGGAGAAGGATGATACGTCTGAGGTTAAAACATAGATCTTAGTCCATAATATGTGGAAGTAGATCTACACAAATTTCACAAGATTTGATAAACTGCTTTTTCTTCAAGAACCACAAGCCAAGACTGACACAATCAGATGGCCTGCTATGTGCTGCCAACCATGTCTCCCCATGATAATGAATCATAGAATTGTAGAACAGCTCAGTTTGGACCTCAAAGGTCATCTTGTACAAGCTTTCAATAAATTGTTTCTAATTTGCAGATTTTGCAAGGGACTTCTCCTTGAAGGTTGTGTTGTCTTATAGGCTGATGAATGTTGGATGAGCCCCTATGATATGTCTGGAAGGCACACGGTGATCAAAACTTTGCCGGTACAAGTTTTAAAGTAGGCAGAACTGTCTTATTTCTTAGTAAGATCTCTTTGTTCCAAGCTAGCCTCTTAGCAGGAAAATATGAAAACACGTCTTATTAGACACTGAATATTCATATATAGTAGAGATGAAAGCAAGTTGGTTTGTTTTTTGTTCGGTTGGGGTTTTGTTTTGTTGTTTTGTTTTGTTTTTGTGTAAAGACTGTATTTCATTGAGCATGATGCTGAATTATATTTTGTGGTTGGTAGTAGCCAGTTTTTTCCTGCAGTTGGGTAAGCAACCCTGATAAGCCCCATGACCTTTGCCTCTGTGGCTATAGTATATACAGTGTCACTTTCTACTAAAGCAGGGAGAACCCAACCCCAAATCTTTAATCCCTTTAGTCATCCCTCCACAGGCTGTGAGATATAGGGGAGTTATACAAGTCATAAGCTGATTAGGAAACTGGTAATTGAACTCAATAAAAATGCAGGACCTGTGGGTTTCCACTGAGAGCACCCTCTGTATATATCTGTATAACTATGTTATATCTACCACCCTTAGACTCCACAGCCATGGGAGTAGATTTACAGCGGGAAGGAATGTGAAAACATCCATGAAACTGCTAAAGGCTCCCAATTCATCAGAAGGCTGTAAGCATCTATAGGCAGGTGTCAGAAAGAGTTACGTTAGCAAAGAGTCAAGGGTCGGCTATCCCCTGGCAAGAGGAGGGTGGTGCCCGCCAGGGAGAATAGCTTGAGTCAACGGGGAACAGAAAATCCATGTGAGTACAGTGGTTAGCTAAAGAGAAAGAGGAGAAATGAGGCATTGAACTGTGAAAATTTCTTTCTGATGTTGTTAGCACAGCACAGCTAAAAGTACAGTAAGCCTTTGTTTGTTGTGGTGATTTTAAGACAGATAAGAAACTAATAACAATATTTGAAAAGACAGAGAGAAATGTTCCTGAAATTTCAACTTGGATGCTGAATCATTGTTTATAATGTAGTTTCTAGCTAAATTATTCAGCTTCTGTATTTCAAAATATGGCAGAGTTTACTATGCATAAATCATCATTTGTAAAGTAAAAGTTTTCAATTGCTTTTTCTTATCTGCCAAAAGAACTTCAGAAGTAGAAGTGATATTTCATTTTGTCCCATTATTACATTTATGGCAATGCTGAGATATGTTTCCCATAAAGTGGTAATAGCTGTATCCTGCAATTAAAAGTACCTTAAATGTGATTTCCAGAGATAAAAAGTTACTTCTGTGTAATTGTTAAGGGCCACCTCCTTGCACCTTTGGAGTTCTTCACAAATGATGAAGATGAGGATGATGAAGCTTTTAATGACTTCATAATATTTATAGTTCTTTCATAGTGTTGAAAGATTTTTATGATTCAGCCTTAAAAATTACAGTGCTCAGATTTTTGCCTGCTCTAAATATATGACTCAATGCCTTAATCAAAGGGCAAGTTACAGTAAAAATTAGTAATAAATACTCTTGTCATTGTTTATTCCTGCTTTAAAATGCATAGAAAAAGTGATATGTATTGTCTCAAATACTTTACATTTTCATCTCAATAAACAGAATTAATTTAATTTGATAGAACCTCTTTTTCTGAAAAATAAAGCTTTTCAGGAAATTGTAAGCACTAACAAGGCTTTGAAACTCTTTAGGCTAGAAGTAAATGGGAGAAAATGCTATGTTTTAAGGAATTTGGCAAGGTGTGTCTGGCACCTGTGGGAGATGTCTGTTAAAAAATAGTCTCATCCTTACTTCCAATCCTACTTCTCTCAATTCTCAAAATCCGTGAAACTTATGGCTGTTTCTTTCTCAAGTATAACTATGGATAGAGTGTTTTTCGTGCATAAACAGAAAAGGATAGGATGAGATAAATTGCAGAAGGGCTTCTATTGAAATTTGAGCTCAAATAAACTTTAATTTTGGTCATGCATGTAAAGCATTTTATAACTTGATTTAGAAAATGTAGTGTAATGTATTGTGTGGTGGTTTCACTTGGCTAGCAGCCAAACACAGCTCCTTGCTCAGTCTCCCCACAAGAGAAGGGGGAAGGTCAATCCTCGTTAGCATACTGAACATGGCATTATATGACATGGAATAGGTCAGTGTCATATCCAACTGCCAATTTGGGTTTTGCTAATTACTACACTTTCCCCACTTCAGTCCTTTGCACTTGCAGACTAGCAAGCACAAAGTCCTCAGACTTCCAGCAACAATTAAAAATATTAGTATGTTATCAACATTCTTCTCATAACAAATCCCCTACTGAAACTGAAACACAGTGCTTTCTAGCTACTAAGAAGAAAATCAACTCTATCCTAGAGAAACCAGGGCATATTGAAACTGGTATGTTTGATTAAAAAACAAAAAAAGAAGGCGATAACATTTGGATTTAAACTAATAATTTACTAGCTATAACTAATAACTTTAACATATTTGCAGACAGCAGAAACATATATCGAGCATAAAGTACATGATATGCTACAGGAAATAATGTGTCCCTTAAACCCTTGGAAATAAAGCCCCTTGTTTTTCATGGACTTATCTGACATTTCTAGCTAGGAGAAATGGATAAAGAAGCCAAAGCAAAACCGGAGATTAGGAGCCAAACCATGACTAGAGCAAGAAATGAGGTTTGCTTTGCTATGGCTGGGCTGTTTGCTTTTTCACTGGTGATCCCAGTGTTATTGCCGTTATTGACAGAGTTCTCTCTTCTCTATTACTGCCACACCCTGCTCTCCTGTACTAATTATGGTATCTTTTATGTGTATTATCTTTGGCAGTTTCATGTGCTTCCAATTCATCTACCTCCTGCTTTGCCTCTTTATATTTCTTCCATCTCATCTTTGATTCCTCATTGTGTCCTTTGAAGCTCAGATCTAGTCTCATCTTTGCTGGATTTTCCTGATCAATGCTGAACAAGATTGCTTTTGTAGCTTTTCTAGTCATAAAGTTGTTAGTCTGAAATGCTGGATTTGTGTTGGATTTTTTTTAATGAACTTTTATAATAAATAATGTACTTAAAGCTCATAAAAATCTGATTTAAAACATGAATTCTAATGGAGTGCCTTAATAATGAACTATCAGTGTTTTATATGAGTTTTTTCATGCAACATGCAGTTTGTATACGCCTCTACTGATTTTGCATTATAACCTGATTGCTTTTAAAAATAGTAGAATTCTATTTTAAAGTCTTCATACTAGTGTTTTGGATCAGTTTGGCTCTAGAATGTTTCAGTACTCTAAACTTATTAGTATTCTGAATTAATACTGAGGTACTCTTAGCTCTCTAAATTTATTAACTACTGATAAAATTTGTAATTTCCCCATTGAATGTGCATATCTGAGATCTCATTAATCAGTTTATTTTAAGCTGTGTATTTTATTACCTGAGTTAAATATTTGACATAAACATACAAAGTAAGAAATAAATATTTTACTTAGGATCTAGTTAAATTGCGTATTTCCATGATTAAACCACACTTATCACTCACTGGAACAGTGTCAATTAGTGCAATTTTGTTAAAATATTTATTAACTTCTTAAAGGGAATACAAATCCCATTTATGCTACGGGGGTTAAACAATTCTATAAACTCTTTTTTCTTGTATCCATTCCTGTCTTCATTAAGAGTTATCTTCGTCTTCCTATTCACCTTTGCTCTGCAGCAACTGCCTTCTCTTGCAATTCCTGGACCAGCCATCCAGGCCTGCTGCTAGGTGTGTGTTTCTTGCTACTTCATTCATTTTTTTCCTCAAATTACAAATTCTGCTTCTGGTATTGGAGACTGCACGAGTCTGCCTTGCATTGCTAAGTGTGTCACAAGTAACGCTGCATTAGCAAAGAATAACATCTGAGAATGTCCATGCTTTGCTGCAGGGATGTAGGCAATGATATAAAATGCATGGAAGGTTCATTTGCACACTGGAAAAACCTGCTCAGAAAAGGTTACAGGAGGAATGGTCCAAGCTTTGAATTAGAGAGGGAGTTCAGTTTACCATCAGCGATTGTGCTCACAGAGTGGATTTTAGCTAGTGCTGGGGGTTGGTGCATGTAATTCCATGAAGCGTGTTCCAGAATGGTGCTACAACCTGGAAAACATACGAATGGATTTTATGTTATCTCTGTAATATTCTGTTGCAGAGGAAAGAACTCATAATGTGGACTTTCTACTCTACAATGGTAATGATATATGGAAATATTTTATCCAGAAACCCAATCTGCAGTACAGTAGATAGTTAATGTGTCTCGTTGCTAGCAGAAAGATATTGAAGTACAGCCTTTTGGTCCATGTAGACTAAGGTAAATTGTATTTCCCCAGTTTTTTGTGATCTGTTTGTTCACAAATTACTTTTTCAAGTATATTTGAAAGACTAGAATAATTCACAGCTACTTTGGTCTACAAAAGTCATAATGAGTCTTGATACTCTTGATTCTGGATAGTTAAATTGATTTCTCTGTCCCTGGGGCTTGTTGTATGCTGAACAACATGTGGAAGTTATTGTCCTCTCTCACTACTAACTTTACTGCTGAATCCCTGGGGCTTGTTGTATGCTGAACAACATGCTCACTACTAACTTTACTGCTGACGACCTTACACCTGCTTGCTTTTAGCTTTTCCACTTATTGTGTCTGCAGGAAAGCAAACATGACAAGACCAACTAAGTGATGGATATCTTCCCACATGAGAATACAATCTTTATGTCATTTTGTGACTGTAGGCCACCAACAGATTGCATTAAACAGGGACTGATGCATGGAATACAAATGGGGTTTTTTAGCATCCAAACGTATTGAAGCATTTCTGTTCAGTCCAAAGGGGAGTGAATATCACATTAAACTGATTTCACGGCAAAGATTTTCATGCTGCTTTTACAGTGTAGGGAGAATGGGGACAAACATGGTAGGAAAATTTAATAAGAAATTCTGATCTTTTTCTTATAGTGTATTGCATTCCCATTTCTTTACTGTATCCATTAATGTGTACACACTGTTAATGTGTAATGTTAATGTATGACATTATGTGTAATGTCATACCCTACATTTATCACAGATCACTTCCTGTAAATTCTTTTTTGTTCCAGTTGTATATTCCTTCTAAATTTTATTAGGCTTTTCTAACAGCTTTGTAACATCTACATTGTCAGCCAGTCCATGAGTCATTAGAAGCTGCTTTCTAGTTTGTTGTGCCACTTCAGCATATTAAGGCAAATCATTTCTGCAAGAGAAAATTAAAATATCAATAAAGAAAATACAGAATGTTATGATACCTTGTTAAAGAAATTTTTGTCCTCATCATTACTTTATTTTGTATTTTCTTATTCATTCAATTTGCCTTAGAAAGAGAGGAAAAGCTCATATGTAAGTGTCTGGTCTAGTTAAATCCATTTTTAAAAAAGGAGTTAAGCCTGCTCTAAACCTTCAGAGACCATTGATAAAATGAAGTGAAAGTGTATTTCTCACTCTTTTTTTTTTTTTTTTCTTTTTTTTAAACACTTTTACCATATCTTTTGAAAGGTACCTTGGCAAGTGCAAATACAATCGTATATAATCATGTGCCAGATTGGACAGGTTCTAGCATTACTGTGATTGCTCTTAAATCCTGTTGAACATAAACCTCAAAATCTTTCTGCAGAAGACAAAATGTTTTCCTGTGGATTACATCTAGCCATTGAAAGTTTACATGTTCAGTGGAGTTGTTGTTTATTATCTTAGCTCAGCAAAACACTAATCTTCACTTGAGTGTGAAAAAGAGAAAGGTACTGGCATTTGCCAGATGTATTTTTTTGACTGTGGGGATAGAAGTAGACTCAGAAGTGCAAGGGACCATTGACTTGAAGATATTGCAGTCCTTTGGAGACCACAAATAGCAGACTTAAGTCAGATATTTTAATGAAAGATTCTGGAGTATTTTGAGGAACAATTTAAATTTCTCAACCTATAGTTCTTGAGATAACCTTAGGGAAAAAATGGATATACTGGATCCTTCAAAAGAAAATCGGTCATCCTGAACAGCATAGCACAGCTGTTTACCTGTAACAAGATCATTAAGATTTGGGAACAAAAGCATCCCTCTAATTTGATATTTTGGATTTTGAAAGAAGAGAAAGTATGGGACAGAGCTAAGCAGTTAAATCCCAACATTCTGGAAAAGTCAGCTAAAACTGAAAATAAAACTTACACACTGCTATGAACCTGGCTGTAGAAGGCAAGTGTTTCATAATATTCTGCTTTGAAAAACCTGTTTGAAATAGAAAAATATATCAAATCTTATTTCATAAGGACTTGTAGTTTTATCCATAATCTCTTTCTATTTTTTCCAGCTCCAAACACAATGGTACACTTACTCAAGGGTGGGTGTTAGTTAAAAATAATACAGCATCAGTTGAATGCTCCACAGAATTTAAAATTAAATGTCTGCAGATATTATTTGCAGTCGTGCTTGCTATAAAGGTATACTGCTCTTGCATGGGATCTTCTAATAATTTGAGATATTTCACTGCCCTCTCTTGGTGAGAGTTAAAACTGGTCTCTTTTTCACAAATCTTAACCCTGAAGCAAAAAGGATCTTTCCTTTGTTGCAAGTGTTATTTGCTAGGAAATCATAGCAAGTTGGATATTGTGGATTAATAAGTATCCAAGAAGTTGTGGTGGTTGCAGTTTATTTCAACTGGAAGTTTGTGCGTGAGCTCATGGTTTGATCTGTGAACATATGTGTATAGGAATATTTATTTATGTATTCAACCTTACACAAACACCATGACAATATATCCTTTTCCATAATTGTACAGAAATATTTCAAAAACACCTTAAAGTCTGTGTATCTCACAAGCTGTGAAAAAGTAATGACATTTTAATTGCTTGCTGAAATAAAAAGCTAGTCATTACTTTATTAAAACCTTTAAATTTTAGACAGCTAATTCAGATGCATATGTTAAATAGTAATCTCCCTCTAAAACATGTAGAGGGAGGTGGTACCCTAGAAGGCAGTTCAAAACTGCAGAAGTTATCTGGAGATATTACCTAGCTAATTTCACAGTGTGGTTTCAAAGTCTATAAATATTTTAGTCCTTCAAATCTCTGTGAAAAGATCAAGTTTTGCAAGCTCCCTGAGTTACCCCTGAACTGTTTCTTCTTGCCTGGTATTTGGGAGCACTTGAAAAGTCATACATGGAGCCCTAAACCATGGCAAATTTCCTAAACACATGCTATTATGAAAGATTTTGTGAAACACATCTCAAAAACATGAGCTTTGATTTCTGTGCCATGATTAAATCTGATTAAATTAAATCAAGGGCTGTAGTTAAACTTCAGTCAATTCTGTGTTTTACTTCAAAGTAATCAAGTAAATTCTTCGATGATAGCTTTATTGGTGCAGAAAGGCTGTCAATTTATACTGCAGAAGGGACTATAATTCAGAAATGCCATGGATTTTGTATATATAGCTTGCAACTCCCAAAGGGATCAATTTTGACAAAAGTTATATTTTGCCATATATTCATATTCAGGAGGCCTATGTTATGGCAATATTTACAAAGAAGTGAATGGGCAAAAAGAAACCAACACATTTTTTGCCAATGTATTTTTTCAAGCCAAAGAAGTAAAAGAAAACAGAAATTGGGTACATTTCCAGAGCCACATAAGCAGTTCAGAGTTTGTTCTGCTGCTGAAGCACAGACATGCTGCTTTGCACTGAGAAATATTTAAAACACAATTTTCCATTGTTGGTAGCATAGCGATATTATTAATCCATGTTAGACATTTTTATACAGAGCAGTGACTTGTTCTGTACCAAATGTAAGTTTGGCAAGTCGCCCTGTCCCAAGCTGCTTGGTTGGAAAGGACAGAGGAGTAGACATGCCAGCAGTAGAAAGTTGAGCTGCACCAAGAGTGCAGCAGATTCCAAGGAAAAGGTTGAAAGGGAGGCAAATCATGATGGAAAGACAAGGAGAGCCTGCAGATGCTCACAAAGAGAAGGGGTTTGCATGTTTACTGCCTGAAGTCGCTATTACCCTCCAAGTAACTCTTTGTTACTATGTAGGATGTCTTCCAATAAAAGTTTGCCTTTTTCTTTCCTGTATAGCATTCAGTAGGCAACACTGTGGCCTGACTTTTCACCAGAGGTTATCAGGAACTCTGCAGATTATCCAGCTTATTGTTTACTGTCCTGCTTGTGATGTGCATCCAGCAGCAGCCCTCTCTGAACATTGAGTGAGGAGCGGGTGGGCTTTTTTGGCATGTGGCAATATCAGCAGGTCTGACTTTATAATGAATGAAGGTCATTCTTTATATGAATTCTCTTGGCTCCCCAGCAGTTTAACCAATCAATCTGTAAGGAGCTTCTGCAAATGTCACCTTGCAAACTGACTACATGCTTTGGCAGGAAATTAGAAGGAGCAAAAAACAATTCAAGACCCAGGTTGAGAGATGGTTATTAATTTTTTTTTTTTTTGTCTGTGTCTACTGAAAGGGGAAACAATCATATCTCTTTCAACACAGCAGAAAAAGAGGAATCATGACACATTTTAAAAATGCAATGTATTTGATGCAGCAATCTTGGTACACAGTGTTACAAAGTGCCTCGGGGCTGCCACACAGTTCCCTGCCTTCTTTCTTGTGTAGCTGTTATTTCAAGTCAGTCTTGTGGGATATGTCTGATCCCCTACTGCATTTTTGAAGGAGACAGATTCACAACTAGCTGGTATTCTCTACTGACCATTTCTGTGTTAGCAGAAAGGCCAACATTTTAACTTGGAAATACAAGCCTGGCTGGCTGGTGCATTTCTCCACATAGCCTGTCTATGGGGTTTGACTAGTCTGGATGATCACCACTTGAAGGTGAGTTTTAGGCTGAGAACTGGTGTAAATTAGAGACAGGAGTACGAGGCAAGCATGTAGGAGATTAAGGTGGGTGGCAGGGAGAAGCCCTTCAGTAATGTAGTGGAATGGCAAGACATCTCTTTCTCTTTATTTTTAGTTTCCGTTATCACTGGGTGATACAACAGTAAGGATATTCATTTTCCTGTGGCCCTGTCAATATGGAAACAGAAGAGTTTTGAGAAAGAAACACTGTTTTGGGAGCAGTGTGGGAATGGAATGAATATGGCTGCTTCCTATGCTGACTTTCCATGTTGCTTTTTTTGCTTTTTGCTGTCCAAGGGTTCCAAGTGCACGTGGTCAGCGTGAAATGCCAAAAGCTGGATGGAGATATCTCTTCTGCTCCCCTTTACAGTTAAAAGATCATTGTCCAGCTTTTACTGCTGAATTAAAAATAAGTTGGAAAACTAATCAGGAAGAAATATTTAACTTTTAATTTTAAGATTGGATAATTTATTATTTAAGTTATTTATGTAGAAATAGCTATAATGCCTCCAAATTGCACCTCTCTCTTAAAGCACTGGGCACTTGGAAGACCAGGGATAGTTGAGAAAAAAATTTGTCTGAACTTAGTTCCATTTTAAGTTCATATAGAAGCTCATTAATATGTATGCACATATACATACACACGTAGGTGCATGCACCCAAAAGCTGGTAACCTAGTTTTCGTATAAAGCCCTAGGCCACAGAGCTCTCTGTGTGAAAATAGATTGCCCAACCTCAAATACAGGATGTTCAGAAATTGTCATTGCCCCAAAGGTGAAATGGACTTCGAGCTCCAGGTCTTTAAATTTATTTCTAAAACCCTGAGGCTTATTCTCCTGGTGACCATACACATTTTGGAAATCTCTATTTCAGAGGTTGCCTAAGTTCCTGGGAGGGTTTGCTTGCTGCAAGTCTGCAAAAGAATCGTGGGTTGCTTGTGGACATTAACAAATATTGTTGGTCTCTCTTTGTTTTTATTTCTATTCTTTTTGTTGACCCCTCTTTGAATGGAAAGTCACCCCATCTCCTCTCTTCCTAAAGTGCTGATGCTAAATGCAGAGCTTTGCCATCACAGTGTTCTTTATAGCAATAGTTAATACATTATGCTGAGACAGTTGTAGGAAATTGTGCCTGGGGTTTAACTGCTGAGATTAATAGCTTTACAGGGAGCCATTTTCCTTCTTGGTTTCTCTTTTCTTCGAAACCTCAAGTACTTTTGTCCTTACCTTCTTAACACTTACTATTTTTGTAATCAGTTATTTTCTTTTTGCCCCTCCCTAACATGGTGATAGATAGACAGATTCAAGGAAGCTATCAAATTCTTTTTTCTTCTTGTTATGCTGAATGGCTCACAAGACTCTTATCACTCTAATCTGAGTGTGTAATGAGCCAAGTGACTTGGATGGAGAATTAGAAGAGGGTCACTTGCCGTTTAGTTTTGCTTTTAGGCTTTGATGGAGCAGTTCATTAGAGCTACCATGAGTCCTGGCAACAGATATATGAGAAGGAGAATATTTTATTTTATGCTCTTATCTTATGTCATGCTATGGTCTCTGGTCATGATTGGATATCACTTATTATCGTCATTTCTATCTTGTTTCAAATTTGTTGTGTTGGGTTTTTTTTGTTTTTTTTTTTTCTGCCATGTGATACTACTTAATATATACCCTTCAAATTTTGTTGCTCTATCTGTGGCATATTGGATTGATTTTTCTATTGGCTTGAGTTATTCTTTGTGATATATTCTCTCTGCTGTAAACTGGTTTTGTCTTCCTGCAGGCTAGATAGAATTCTTCTTCACATACATGCATACATACATATATATACTTTTTGCTGGAATGCTTAATTTCTTTTTTTTTTCTTCCAGCAAGACTAATGATCTACAGAACATTCAGAAAAGCTGTTTGAAAACCTTTAGATACGTTAGACTCTCTTTAAGGGTAAATTTTCTGTTTATTAATCTTTCGGGTACTTTTGAATGGCATATACACTAAAAAATATATAAATTAGTAAAAAAAAAAAAAAAAAAAAGCCCACATAGCCAAAGTTCCCATTCTTTCTTGTGCTAGGATATTTATATAATTAATACATCAGTAGTTAAAGAAAAGAAAAAAAGTGTATGTTAATCATTAAACTGTAATATTGTAAGATGAAATAGTATATCGTGTAAAAACAATTTTAGCTGTATTTTTAAATGTGTAATGCAAATAAATACATATATGTTAATTTTATTTACAAAATTGTTCCTCAGAGAGAGAAGAAAGAGGGAAGAGTTGTTTTTTGCTTAGTAGGGGTTAGTTATCCAAATTTACAAAGTTAATGGGAGCTAAGAGTCTTAAATATCTCAGAAGATGAAAGCACTGAGATTTATATGGCCAATTAAAGATTTAAGTTCCTAAGTCTAGGTGCAGAAGTAATAACATTTAAAGCATTTTTACAATTTTGCAGGTATTTAATCCATTTAACAAAATGTTCAGAACTGTATGGTCAATTAAGCTCCAAGGATGATTTAGCCATGTGAATTTTAAGGGCTTTTTATTAATCTGTTAATCAGTTACTTTGTTTTGGTTTTGTTTGTTATGGTTTGGGGTTTTTTTTTTTGTTTGGTTTTGGTTTTGGGATTTTTTTGGGGTTTTTTTTACCATGAAAAAAAGTACCTGCTTAAAAGCAAATGTGCTTCCTGGAAGCAGAGCTATTTCCTGTGAATTTGGGTGCTTAAGTTACCATTGTCTGACATTTTCAGATGCCTCTCCAGATGAAAGCTGGTGTAGTATGTTGGAAAAACCAAAGGGAAACTGTAGTCTCAAAGATTTCATGGAGTGAGGTTTACTCCTTGAGGTAGTAACTAACTTTGCTCTTCCCCTGCGTGTTTTCTCCAGTTAAGATATATGGTGTGCAGAGAGCACACGCAGAGCAGTCCTGGAAAGCTTTCTGCTCATTTCAACTGCTTTGGAGATTGTGCTGCTCTTCACACAGCTCTTCATGATCTAAGGACCTGGGCACAAGCAATTCATCCAAAGCATTCGCATTGAACCCATCTGAGGAGATCTCAGAGGTGCCCCTCCTGACTCCTGTCCCCCACCACGCTTACTCAAGCAGGGGGACAAAAGGATAGGGTCAGTTAATCACTATGACTATCTCTCGTAAGGGCTGTTGCAAGCTCTCTCATCTCCTCCTGCATTTGGTCTGCAGGAGCAGAACTTGCTGACAACAGTGTGCCTATATATAGTTTGTGGCATTTAAATTGTCAGTGAAATACCTTTAAGAAATCAATGTTTTCGGACAGAAATGTGGTTGTTAGAGGAGCAGTATGTTTTGGGTTTTTATTCTTCCAATTTTTATGTCAAAATCCTGTAAGTTCAATTACATACAAGTTTACAGAGAACAGGAGACGGGCAAAATTAGTTCAACCTATTTTTAAAATCTACATTTAATTCAAGGTCCTGAATTAATATGGAATATAAATGACATTTTAGAAGTTTACTGACTTTTCAGTGTAAGTATTTTTTCCTTTGCTGAATATCACTGCTTATCCCCACTCATTTCGTTACTAAAAACAGTTGAGTTAGGACCATATGTTTGGAACAGACTCGGTGAGACTGTTGAAGATTTTTCATAGAAAGACGTATAATTCTAGACAGTGTGTTGAAATAAATGAGTAAACGTTGTAAAAATTACTACCCACCTACTGTTCTTTGGTGAACAGGGCCTACATGATTACAGCTGAGCATCTGAAAATAAGATTGAGGGGTCTGTAGGTATATACGTGCCTTCATTTTGTAACTTCGCTCTTTAAAAAAACTACTACAAAACTTATTATTTTGAGAGTGGACTTTTGAAGCTCCCAAGACAATATGGGGAAAAGTACAATTTCTGTTCACATTCTTCATCATCTGCAGCTTGTGAGGCTGTTGTTTGCTAGCTGCTGACCACAATGGTGCTACTGTGATCTGTCAATGAGAAATTGTGCCATTATAAGACAAAACCTAGAATATCTTCCTGAATTTCACAGCTACTAAACAGCAAAAATCATTTGAATGATTGTAATTATCAGATGAATTCTTCACTCCCATTGATGCTGGGAAGAGAGGACCTGTGTGCTCACTGCTGGACCAGCTCTGTCTTTTGGAGCAGCAGCTTGATTGTACTTCCCTTCTCAAGGGCCATCATCAAACTGTCTATATTGATTTGCATTAAAGATGCATTGTGCTTACCAGAGATTCGCAGCATGATCTGTGAACATATCATAGCTTCTAATCAATCCTATTCTTGTCCTTCTATTGCACTACAATTTCTATGCAGCTTAACACCTCGATAGAAATCATCTTTTTTCTTAGTATTATTCTTTGTAAGGAACTGAGCTGATTGCCTGAACTATCTTGACTGATAATTAGCTGTTACATCTTAAGTCTGTTATAACATGCAGTAAGAACTTGGATAACTGGCAAAGGCAGCCAGCTATTCAACGACACCATTTGTGGGATGTAAAGACAGGGCAAGGTATCTGCTGTGTAGACAGAGAAAACTGGAAAATTTCTAAGTCTGCAGTATGGGGTTAGTATCTACATAACAGTACCAGAGACAAGGAGGTGCCAGATGGTATAAGCAACATCCTCAGCCTCATGTTGAGGTAGTACTCCAGCCTGGAATGAAGACATTTCCTTTTTGTACTTTGATTCAAAAAAATGGGAGCTTGGAAATTCCTTATGTAGTGTAGGCTTCATGCTTCCCAAGAATTCACAATATGAACTTTAGTGCACCAGACCCATGTGTATCATGTCGTCTTCATTGATATCCGCAACCACTTTTATATATATAACTATATATACACACAAATATATAAGATTATCTCTTCTTATTCCTTGGCCTTAGTGTTTATAGCACTTGATGTTTATTTACTATGTGAATATAATTTTATGTATTTTTATTCTGACTGGAGAAAGAAATTGCTTCTATTTTAGTATAATACGTCTTTCCTAATGTTGCATCTCTCTTTTTAACTTTTTTTTTTTTTTACTTAAATTCTCTGCCTGCTATGCTGTCATAAAATGTAGAAGTGCTTTTAAATGCATAATTGGTATGCACATTACTGTGGCAGCTCTGATGTGTAATTAGAAAGACACCAGGAAATGGGTTCCCAAATAGTTAACTCTAAATAGATAGGCATAAGGAAGAAAAGGGAGGAGCTTGAACTGGAGCATGACACTGGTTGTTCACCATACAGTTTGTAGCTTCTTCAAACAAGTGACCTGCCTTAAGCTTCTTCTAATTTTGCAGGTACTGAATGTGAGTAGTTTTATTAGAATAATTTTAAGGTGCTTTTCTGTCTTAACCCTACTTGAAATAGATCCCTTCCACCCTAAAAATCAGCAATTGGGTGTATCTTGAATTAGAGTATCTTCTCTGGTTTGAAGATTACAAAAAAAATCTCAAATGGCAAATCTGCAAATTTTACGCTGTCAAATATGCTTTATAAGACATTTTCAGTTTTATTTTCAATATGCGTGGTCCTTGGATATATTCCTACACTGAAATTTAAATTTGCTGTCTCCAAATTTACCACCTTGGACATCTGCATTAGAAGACAGACAGCTATAATCCAGAAATTACAAAGTGAATTTTATATATTTCAAGTATTATAAAATATGCTGCTGATTTTGGGTATGAAAGTTTAATTTATCTTTTGTAAAATAAGGCAAATTATATAAATCTAAAAGATTTTATTAGCTTCTAATTTTTCCCTTAATCATCTTATTCACACTAAAATAATATCTGAGTTTTTCGAGAGGAATTACTGTTAACTTAGTTTCCTTTTTGCTTTCTGGCATGGAGATTTTATCATTATGTTTACAGTATAGTTTTGTAGGCAAATAGAAACTCATTCTGAAATGAAAAATATCCTGTGCTACATGAGTACAAACTAAGTAAATTTGATTCTTAGTAAAAGTCCTGGAGAAAGTCTAACACAGGCGATATTTTTATTTTTTTTTTATCTCAGAGCATGAGCTAAGCAGCTGCCTTACATCATCCAATGTAAATATAAATCAGCTTTGTAATTTATGTATTTAGAGAATTGACAAAAGCAAATAAAAATACGGAAAAACTCTGTATCCCCATATGTTCATACTTAAACCAAAATAAATTAAAAAAAAAAAAAAAAGAAGTCCTTTAACTTAGTTGGGTGTAATACATACAATGAAAATGCTCAAGTGGGCTTCTAGCAGAGGCAAATAACTGGAGAAGTTTATAGAATTCACATACTGAATAATGATAAGTCTACACCGTGAAAGTGAACCATGAATATAAATTTAATATGCTTACTTATATCAGTCAGCTCACTCAGTACAGTCATAATATTGACTGGAGCTCACAGATTAATTCTGGGTTTCATATCTATTTGTTTTTGTGTTGCTGTTTGTAATTAAAAATGTCATAGCCAGAAG
>NW_010296305.1:42291-43743 GCF_000700745.2 Antrostomus carolinensis | reverse complement strand
GGGGGGGAACAAAAACAACACACCAACCAAAAAAAAATCCCACACCAAACCAGAACCCTATGCAACTTCATGTAAGTTTTGCGCATTCTACTTATATTGTAGAAATTGTCTCTTGTGCAATCTTTTTTCCTCACTTAAAAGCCTGATCCCAAGTTCTCTCCTTCCTTTGATTTCAAAAAGCTTTTTAGTGAAATTCTCAGCTACCTGTTTGAATCCACAAGTGAAATTTTGGTCTCAGTGAAGTTCAGTAGCAGAATGCCCACAGGATGTCACTTTTACAGGTTAAGTTTTTTCAAAACTAGTAATTTCTGACTTTTTCTTCATGTGTAGAACTAGAATCTAGTAAAACCAGTCTTGTAAAAAAATAATAGTTTTGAATTTGTGAAGCTTCTGTCTGTGTATGCAAGTGTTGTGGGCATGGGAGGGGAGACAGTACTATAGAGGAATTAAGAGTTGTATTTTTGGAAGAAGAGGTAAGCAAGAGTATTTGCACATAGTGTTTCAATGTTTTGCAATGTAATATTATTATTACAAAAAGATAATGGTAGTATTTAATAATAAGTAATAGAGGTCTGATTTTGGCAGCAAAAAATCTATTTCAGATAATATAAGAAGGAGGTGGGAAGAAGTTCAGTACACGTTGTTGAAGACTGATGGAAAATGCTTAAGGAATAACAGAAAAACATTGCAGTGCCTCCATAAACCATCACACCTTCCATCGGTGCAAATTTTAAAAACTTCTTAGACTAAGATAGTGCCTTTTTGTTTAATGAACCTGGATTTATCTTTGTGCTTTTTGTAGCTTTCTAAGGTTTTGATATTCATGCAAATCTGGGACACACACACACACGCACCCCGCCTTTCCTTTTATAGTTAAAATAGTTGTTTCCGATATACTTTACTTCACATTTATAGACATTGGATGTCATCTGTTGTCTCTCAGTGCTGTGAGATCTATCTGAATTCTTTGTCATCTGTTTTCATGTTAACTCCTTTGAATTTAGTTAGCACAATATGCAAACTTTGTCACTCTGCTCTTCATCAACTTTTCTAGATCATGTATGAGTATGTCAAACAGCACAGATCCCAGGAGATGAGTACAGATACCTGGATATTAGTACCATCCTGCTAATATGAAACTGTTCCTTTCTGCTTATCATTTTTGTCTTTTAACACTGTTTAAGAAAGGACTTACCCTTACATGCCATGGCAGCTTCTGCTGTTTGTGACTTCAGTCTGTAACAGGCATGTTGTTTCCCTCCATAACTCTGTATCTAGCAGCACAGTTGATAACTCTGTTTAACCTCTCCCAGTTTCCTGGAGGATGTGGATGTTTCTATGATCCATGAAGATTGCACATTTTTTCACCCCAGGTCTTGGAAAGAAAGAAAGAAACCTTAACCATAAATCTTGAGCACACAATAATCAGTCTTTCCCAGAGCTGGAGTTGTC